>NW_026521102.1:0-84748 GCF_001660625.3 Ictalurus punctatus
TACGTGTCAGACGATGGGCAATCAGTGGCAAAGGTGGCGTAAACCTGCTTTTTGCGAGGCATACAGAGCCAAGATTACGTCAGTTTGTGGGTGGGAAATTAACGTGTTTTGTTAGAAATTTTGGTCTCCTTGTGCAGAAAAGCCAAGTTTATTAAAAATGCTGATGCTATTCTACTTGTTCTCATACCATGACACGAGAGGCATTCCTTGAACAAGACAAGCCTCAGAGTGAGGCTTACGAATAAGAGTTATGTGGTAACGATTTCCAAGCGACATGCCGGTCAAAAGTGTGCTAGTTGTAAACAAAAATACGAACAAGGTCGTTAAACAGAAAGCACTGGGTTAAGTTGATCTCAACTTAGAAACTGGCCAACATAATAGATAGGACCAAAGTTCAACATTCTCTTGGTTAACGTCACCATTTACAGGTTTCACAAGAACCTTGTCTCTTTGTATGTCTCAGACTGCAGGCAGTCAGTGGGTAAAGAAGTATGAAGGACAGAGCCGTGGTTGAACCCTGTTGTTTTGTATCCTTGAATAGTGGTGCTGAGCTGTGTTAATAGTTTGTAGAAAGCCATGAGAACCAGATGGGATGGGCCCTTTCAAGCCAAGGGCTGAGCACCATTTATGTCTGTGAGAACCTCTGTGTAACCTGTGTAACCTCTCTCCTCTGAGAGGTCCAGTGAAACCATCTAAGTGCCTCTTTCCAGCATGTTTTGTTCAGCAAGCAAATGGGCAAACTAAGGGTAAACATTCAGCAGGTTGTCAAGTTACTAATGGTTACTAGGTGAGAGAGTGTTGCTACCTAAGCTTTGTTACCTTTAGCTGAAGTTGACAAAGACATGGGTGGTCATCATAGAGATTGGAGTCCATATAACAGCATCCTTATTAGACTGCGCAGAAAATCATGGGTCTGTGTGAAAAAGAGCACATTGAATGACCCCGACGTGCTTTGAACCTTCTGATCTGGAGTCAGACGCACTACCGTTGCGCCACGGGGTCCCAGCTCGAAGCCTATAGCGCATCATGGTGCAAGGCATACTTGTTCATCGGCGTGGCGATCAAGACGCATTGGAACTCGAGACAGGTGGTGGGCTGTGACTGTTGCGACTAGTGTCTGACATCTGGGCAAGAGCTCTTTCAGAGGACAAGGCACGAGCCCTTTAAAGGCATAACCTGGCTGGTTTCCCTTCCCTGGACATTAAGGGAGATTTTCAAGATCAAATGGTAGATCTCACCCCAGTGCGTGAGAGTGAAGCGTGACAACTTATACCTGAAGCGCAACTCAGGGACTCAACTGCCTATGCGATAGAACCATGGTTCAGCCTTCTTCTGGGTAACTTCACACATTTACCATTTGTACGAGGCCTTTGCGTCATTATACGTGTCAGACGATGGGCAATCAGTGGCAAAGGGGCGTAAACCTGCTTTTTGCGAGGCATACAGAGCCAAGATTACACGTCAGTTTGTGGTGTGGAATTAACGTGTTTGTTAGAAATTTTGGTCTCCTTGTGCAGAAAAGCCAAGTTTAATTAAAAATGCTGATGCTATTCTACTTGTTCTCATACCATGACACGAAGGCATTCCTTGAACCAAGACAAGCCTCCAGAGTGAGCCTTACGAATAAGAGTTATGCTGGTAACGATTTCCAAGCGACATGCCGGTGAAAAAGTGTGCTAGTTGTAAACAAAAATACGAACAAGGTCGTTAAACAGAAAGCACTGGGGTTAAGTTGATCTCAACTTAGAAACTGGCCAACATAATAGATAGGACCAAAGTTCAACATTCTCTTGGTTAACGTCACCATTTTACAGGTTTCACAAGAACCTTGTCTCTTTGTATGTCTCAGACTGCAGGCAGTCAGTGGGTAAAGAAGTATGAAGGACAGAGCCGTGGTTGAACCCTGTTGTTTTGTATCCTTGAATAGTGGTGCTGAGCTGTGTTAATAGTTTGTAGAAAGCCATGAGAACCAGATGGGATGGGCCCTTTCCAAGCCAAGGCTGAGCACCATTTATGTCTGTGAGAACCTCTGTGTAACCTGTGTAACCTCTCTCCTCTGAGAGGTCCAGTGAAACCATCTAAGGTGCCTCTTTCCAGCATGTTTTGTTCAGCAAGCAAAATGGGCAAACTAAGGGTAAACATTCAGCAGGTTGTCAAGTTACTAATGGTTACTAGGTGAGAGTGTTGCTACCTAAGCTTTGTTACCTTTTAGCATGAAGTTGACAAAGACATGGGTGGTCATCATAGAGATTGGAGTCCATATAACAGCATCCTTATTAGACTGCGCAGAAAATCATGGGTCTGTGTGAAAAAGAGCACATTGAATGACCCCGACGTGCTTTGAACCTTCTGATCTGGAGTCAGACGCACTACCGTTGCGCCACGAGGTCCCAGCTCGAAGCCTATAGCGCATCATGGTGCAAGCATACTTGTTCATCGGCGTGGCGATCAAGACGCATTGGAACTCGGAGACAGGTGGTGGGCTGTGACTGTTGCGACTAGTGTCTGACATCTGGGCAAGAGCTCTTTCAGAGGACAAGGCACGAGCCCTTTAAAGGCATAACCTGGCTGGTTTCCCTTCCCTGGACATTAAGGGAGATTTTCAAGATCAAATGGTAGATCTCACCCCAGTGCGTGAGAGTGAAGCGTGGACAACTTATACCTGAAGCGCAACTCAGGGACTCAACTGCCTATGCGATAGAACCATGGTTCAGCCTTCTTCTGGGTAACTTCACACATTTACCATTTGTACGAGGCCTTTGCGTCATTATACGTGTCAGACGATGGGCAATCAGTGGCAAAGGTGGCGTAAACCTGCTTTTTGCGAGGCATACAGAGCCAAGATTACACGTCAGTTTTGTGTGTGGAATTAACGTGTTTGTTAGAAATTTTGGTCTCCTTGTGCAGAAAAGCCAAGTTTAATTAAAAATGCTGATGCTATTCTACTTGTTCTCATACCATGACACGAAGGCATTCCTTGAACCAAGACAAGCCTCCAGAGTGAGGCTTACGAATAAGAGTTATGCTGGTAACGATTTCCAAGCGACATGCCGGTCAAAAGTGTGCTAGTTGTAAACAAAAATACGAACAAGGTCGTTAAACAGAAAGCACTGGGGTTAAGTTGATCTCAACTTAGAAACTGGCCAACATAATAGATAGGACCAAAGTTCAACATTCTCTTGGTTAACGTCACCATTTTACAGGTTTCACAAGAACCTTGTCTCTTTGTATGTCTCAGACTGCAGGCAGTCAGTGGGTAAAGAAGTATGAAGGACAGAGCCGTGGTTGAACCCTGTTGTTTTGTATCCTTGAATAGTGGTGCTGAGCTGTGTAATAGTTTGTAGAAAGCCATGAGAACCAGATGGGATGGGCCCTTTCCAAGCCAAGGGCTGAGCACCATTTATGTCTGTGAGAACCTCTGTGTAACCTGTGTAACCTCTCTCCTCTGAGAGGTCCAGTGAAACCATCTAAGGTGCCTCTTTCCAGCATGTTTTGTTCAGCAAGCAAAATGGGCAAACTAAGGGTAAACATTCAGCAGGTTGTCAAGTTACTAATGGTTACTAGGTGAGAGTGTTGCTACCTAAGCTTTGTTACCTTTTAGCATGAAGTTGACAAAGACATGGGTGGTCATCATAGAGATTGGAGTCCATATAACAGCATCCTTATTAGACTGCGCAGAAAATCATGGGTCTGTGTGAAAAAGAGCACATTGAATGACCCCGACGTGCTTTGAACCTTCTGATCTGGAGTCAGACGCACTACCGTTGCGCCACGAGGTCCCAGCTCGAAGCCTATAGCGCATCATGGTGCAAGGCATACTTGTTCATCGGCGTGGCGATCAAGACGCATTGGAACTCGGAGACAGGTGGTGGGCTGTGACTGTTGCGACTAGTGTCTGACATCTGGGCAAGAGCTCTTTCAGAGGACAAGGCACGAGCCCTTTAAAGGCATAACCTGGCTGGTTTCCCTTCCCTGGACATTAAGGGAGATTTTCAAGATCAAATGGTAGATCTCACCCCAGTGCGTGAGAGTGAAGCGTGGACAACTTATACCTGAAGCGCAACTCAGGGACTCAACTGCCTATGCGATAGAACCATGGTTCAGCCTTCTTCTGGGTAACTTCACACATTTACCATTTGTACGAGGCCTTTGCGTCATTATACGTGTCAGACGATGGGCAATCAGTGGCAAAGGTGGCGTAAACCTGCTTTTTGCGAGGCATACAGAGCCAAGATTACACGTCAGTTTGTGGTGTGGAATTAACGTGTTTGTTAGAAATTTTGGTCTCCTTGTGCAGAAAAGCCAAGTTTAATTAAAAATGCTGATGCTATTCTACTTGTTCTCATACCATGACACGAAGGCATTCCTTGAACCAAGACAAGCCTCCAGAGTGAGGCTTACGAATAAGAGTTATGCTGGTAACGATTTCCAAGCGACATGCCGGTCAAAAGTGTGCTAGTTGTAAACAAAAATACGAACAAGGTCGTTAAACAGAAAGCACTGGGGTTAAGTTGATCTCAACTTAGAAACTGGCCAACATAATAGATAGGACCAAAGTTCAACATTCTCTTGGTTAACGTCACCATTTTACAGGTTTCACAAGAACCTTGTCTCTTTGTATGTCTCAGACTGCAGGCAGTCAGTGGGTAAAGAAGTATGAAGGACAGAGCCGTGGTTGAACCCTGTTGTTTTGTATCCTTGAATAGTGGTGCTGAGCTGTGTTAATAGTTTGTAGAAAGCCATGAGAACCAGATGGGATGGGCCCTTTCCAAGCCAAGGGCTGAGCACCATTATGTCTGTGAGAACCTCTGTGTAACCTGTGTAACCTCTCTCCTCTGAGAGGTCCAGTGAAACCATCTAAGGTGCCTCTTTCCAGCATGTTTTGTTCAGCAAGCAAAATGGGCAAACTAAGGGTAAACATTCAGCAGGTTGTCAAGTTACTAATGGTTACTAGGTGAGAGTGTTGCTACCTAAGCTTTGTTACCTTTTAGCATGAAGTTGACAAAGACATGGGTGGTCATCATAGAGATTGGAGTCCATATAACAGCATCCTTATTAGACTGCGCAGAAAATCATGGGTCTGTGTGAAAAAGAGCACATTGAATGACCCCGACGTGCTTTGAACCTTCTGATCTGGAGTCAGACGCACTACCGTTGCGCCACGAGGTCCCAGCTCGAAGCCTATAGCGCATCATGGTGCAAGGCATACTTGTTCATCGGCGTGGCGATCAAGACGCATTGGAACTCGGAGACAGGTGGTGGGCTGTGACTGTTGCGACTAGTGTCTGACATCTGGGCAAGAGCTCTTTCAGAGGACAAGGCACGAGCCCTTTAAAGGCATAACCTGGCTGGTTTCCCTTCCCTGGACATTAAGGGAGATTTTCAAGATCAAATGGTAGATCTCACCCCAGTGCGTGAGAGTGAAGCGTGGACAACTTATACCTGAAGCGCAACTCAGGGACTCAACTGCCTATGCGATAGAACCATGGTTCAGCCTTCTTCTGGGTAACTTCACACATTTACCATTTGTACGAGGCCTTTGCGTCATTATACGTGTCAGACGATGGGCAATCAGTGGCAAAGGTGGCGTAAACCTGCTTTTTGCGAGGCATACAGAGCCAAGATTACACGTCAGTTTGTGGTGTGGAATTAACGTGTTTGTTAGAAATTTTGGTCTCCTTGTGCAGAAAAGCCAAGTTTAATTAAAAATGCTGATGCTATTCTACTTGTTCTCATACCATGACACGAAGGCATTCCTTGAACCAAGACAAGCTCCAGAGTGAGGCTTACGAATAAGAGTTATGCTGGTAACGATTTCCAAGCGACATGCCGGTCAAAAGTGTGCTAGTTGTAAACAAAAATACGAACAAGGTCGTTAAACAGAAAGCACTGGGGTTAAGTTGATCTCAACTTAGAAACTGGCCAACATAATAGATAGGACCAAAGTTCAACATTCTCTTGGTTAACGTCACCATTTTACAGGTTTCACAAGAACCTTGTCTCTTTGTATGTCTCAGACTGCAGGCAGTCAGTGGGTAAAGAAGTATGAAGGACAGAGCCGTGGTTGAACCCTGTTGTTTTGTATCCTTGAATAGTGGTGCTGAGCTGTGTTAATAGTTTGTAGAAAGCCATGAGAACCAGATGGGATGGGCCCTTTCCAAGCCAAGGGCTGAGCACCATTTATGTCTGTGAGAACCTCTGTGTAACCTGTGTAACCTCTCTCCTCTGAGAGGTCCAGTGAAACCATCTAAGGTGCCTCTTTCCAGCATGTTTTGTTCAGCAAGCAAAATGGGCAAACTAAGGGTAAACATTCAGCAGGTTGTCAAGTTACTAATGGTTACTAGGTGAGAGTGTTGCTACCTAAGCTTTGTTACCTTTTAGCATGAAGTTGACAAAGACATGGGTGGTCATCATAGAGATTGGAGTCCATATAACAGCATCCTTATTAGACTGCGCAGAAAATCATGGGTCTGTGTGAAAAAGAGCACATTGAATGACCCCGACGTGCTTTGAACCTTCTGATCTGGAGTCAGACGCACTACCGTTGCGCCACGAGGTCCCAGCTCGAAGCCTATAGCGCATCATGGTGCAAGGCATACTTGTTCATCGGCGTGGCGATCAAGACGCATTGGAACTCGGAGACAGGTGGTGGGCTGTGACTGTTGCGACTAGTGTCTGACATCTGGGCAAGAGCTCTTTCAGAGGACAAGGCACGAGCCCTTTAAAGGCATAACCTGGCTGGTTTCCCTTCCCTGGACATTAAGGGAGATTTTCAAGATCAAATGGTAGATCTCACCCCAGTGCGTGAGAGTGAAGCGTGGACAACTTATACCTGAAGCGCAACTCAGGGACTCAACTGCCTATGCGATAGAACCATGGTTCAGCCTTCTTCTGGGTAACTTCACACATTTACCATTTGTACGAGGCCTTTGCGTCATTATACGTGTCAGACGATGGGCAATCAGTGGCAAAGGTGGCGTAAACCTGCTTTTTGCGAGGCATACAGAGCCAAGATTACACGTCAGTTTGTGGTGTGGAATTAACGTGTTTGTTAGAAATTTTGGTCTCCTTGTGCAGAAAAGCCAAGTTTAATTAAAAATGCTGATGCTATTCTACTTGTTCTCATACCATGACACGAAGGCATTCCTTGACCAAGACAAGCCTCCAGAGTGGGCTTACGAATAAGAGTTATGCTGGTAACGATTTCCAAGCGACATGCGGTCAAAAGTGTGCTAGTTGTAAACAAAAATACGAACAAGGTCGTTAAACAGAAAGCACTGGGTTAAGTTGATCTCAACTTAGAAACTGGCCAACATAATAGATAGGACCAAAGTTCAACATTCTCTTGGTTAACGTCACCATTTTACAGGTTTCACAAGAACCTTGTCTCTTTGTATGTCTCAGACTGCAGGCAGTCAGTGGGTAAAGAAGTATGAAGGACAGAGCCGTGGTTGAACCCTGTTGTTTTGTATCCTTGAATAGTGGTGCTGAGCTGTGTTAATAGTTTGTAGAAAGCCATGAGAACCAGATGGGATGGGCCCTTTCCAAGCCAAGGGCTGAGCACCATTTATGTCTGTGAGAACCTCTGTGTAACCTGTGTAACCTCTCTCCTCTGAGAGGTCCAGTGAAACCATCTAAGGTGCCTCTTTCCAGCATGTTTTGTTCAGCAAGCAAAATGGGCAAACTAAGGGTAAACATTCAGCAGGTTGTCAAGTTACTAATGGTTACTAGGTGAGAGTGTTGCTACCTAAGCTTTGTTACCTTTTAGCATGAAGTTGACAAAGACATGGGTGGTCATCATAGAGATTGGAGTCCATATAACAGCATCCTTATTAGACTGCGCAGAAAATCATGGGTCTGTGTGAAAAAGAGCACATTGAATGACCCCGACGTGCTTTGAACCTTCTGATCTGGAGTCAGACGCACTACCGTTGCGCCACGAGGTCCCAGCTCGAAGCCTATAGCGCATCATGGTGCAAGGCATACTTGTTCATCGGCGTGGCGATCAAGACGCATTGGAACTCGGAGACAGGTGGTGGGCTGTGACTGTTGCGACTAGTGTCTGACATCTGGGCAAGAGCTCTTTCAGAGGACAAGGCACGAGCCCTTTAAAGGCATAACCTGGCTGGTTTCCCTTCCCTGGACATTAAGGGAGATTTTCAAGATCAAATGGTAGATCTCACCCCAGTGCGTGAGAGTGAAGCGTGGACAACTTATACCTGAAGCGCAACTCAGGGACTCAACTGCCTATGCGATAGAACCATGGTTCAGCCTTCTTCTGGGTAACTTCACACATTTACCATTTGTACGAGGCCTTTGCGTCATTATACGTGTCAGACGATGGGCAATCAGTGGCAAAGGTGGCGTAAACCTGCTTTTTGCGAGGCATACAGAGCCAAGATTACACGTCAGTTTGTGGTGTGGAATTAACGTGTTTGTTAGAAATTTTGGTCTCCTTGTGCAGAAAAGCCAAGTTTAATTAAAAATGCTGATGCTATTCTACTTGTTCTCATACCATGACACGAAGGCATTCCTTGAACCAAGACAAGCCTCCAGAGTGAGGCTTACGAATAAGAGTTATGCTGGTAACGATTTCCAAGCGACATGCCGGTCAAAAGTGTGCTAGTTGTAAACAAAAATACGAACAAGGTCGTTAAACAGAAAGCACTGGGGTTAAGTTGATCTCAACTTAGAAACTGGCCAACATAATAGATAGGACCAAAGTTCAACATTCTCTTGGTTAACGTCACCATTTTACAGGTTTCACAAGAACCTTGTCTCTTTGTATGTCTCAGACTGCAGGCAGTCAGTGGGTAAAGAAGTATGAAGGACAGAGCCGTGGTTGAACCCTGTTGTTTTGTATCCTTGAATAGTGGTGCTGAGCTGTGTTAATAGTTTGTAGAAAGCCATGAGAACCAGATGGGATGGGCCCTTTCCAAGCCAAGGGCTGAGCACCATTTATGTCTGTGAGAACCTCTGTGTAACCTGTGTAACCTCTCTCCTCTGAGAGGTCCAGTGAAACCATCTAAGGTGCCTCTTTCCAGCATGTTTTGTTCAGCAAGCAAAATGGGCAAACTAAGGGTAAACATTCAGCAGGTTGTCAAGTTACTAATGGTTACTAGGTGAGAGTGTTGCTACCTAAGCTTTGTTACCTTTTAGCATGAAGTTGACAAAGACATGGGTGGTCATCATAGAGATTGGAGTCCATATAACAGCATCCTTATTAGACTGCGCAGAAAATCATGGGTCTGTGTGAAAAAGAGCACATTGAATGACCCCGACGTGCTTTGAACCTTCTGATCTGGAGTCAGACGCACTACCGTTGCGCCACGAGGTCCCAGCTCGAAGCCTATAGCGCATCATGGTGCAAGGCATACTTGTTCATCGGCGTGGCGATCAAGACGCATTGGAACTCGGAGACAGGTGGTGGGCTGTGACTGTTGCGACTAGTGTCTGACATCTGGGCAAGAGCTCTTTCAGAGGACAAGGCACGAGCCCTTTAAAGGCATAACCTGGCTGGTTTCCCTTCCCTGGACATTAAGGGAGATTTTCAAGATCAAATGGTAGATCTCACCCCAGTGCGTGAGAGTGAAGCGTGGACAACTTATACCTGAAGCGCAACTCAGGGACTCAACTGCCTATGCGATAGAACCATGGTTCAGCCTTCTTCTGGGTAACTTCACACATTTACCATTTGTACGAGGCCTTTGCGTCATTATACGTGTCAGACGATGGGCAATCAGTGGCAAAGGTGGCGTAAACCTGCTTTTTGCGAGGCATACAGAGCCAAGATTACACGTCAGTTTGTGGTGTGGAATTAACGTGTTTGTTAGAAATTTTGGTCTCCTTGTGCAGAAAAGCCAAGTTTAATTAAAAATGCTGATGCTATTCTACTTGTTCTCATACCATGACACGAAGGCATTCCTTGAACCAAGACAAGCCTCCAGAGTGAGGCTTACGAATAAGAGTTATGCTGGTAACGATTTCCAAGCGACATGCCGGTCAAAAGTGTGCTAGTTGTAAACAAAAATACGAACAAGGTCGTTAAACAGAAAGCACTGGGGTTAAGTTGATCTCAACTTAGAAACTGGCCAACATAATAGATAGGACCAAAGTTCAACATTCTCTTGGTTAACGTCACCATTTTACAGGTTTCACAAGAACCTTGTCTCTTTGTATGTCTCAGACTGCAGGCAGTCAGTGGGTAAAGAAGTATGAAGGACAGAGCCGTGGTTGAACCCTGTTGTTTTGTATCCTTGAATAGTGGTGCTGAGCTGTGTTAATAGTTTGTAGAAAGCCATGAGAACCAGATGGGATGGGCCCTTTCCAAGCCAAGGGCTGAGCACCATTTATGTCTGTGAGAACCTCTGTGTAACCTGTGTAACCTCTCTCCTCTGAGAGGTCCAGTGAAACCATCTAAGGTGCCTCTTTCCAGCATGTTTTGTTCAGCAAGCAAATGGGCAAACTAAGGGTAAACATTCAGCAGGTTGTCAAGTTACTAATGGTTACTAGGTGAGAGTGTTGCTACCTAAGCTTTGTTACCTTTTAGCATGAAGTTGACAAAGACATGGGTGGTCATCATAGAGATTGGAGTCCATATAACAGCATCCTTATTAGACTGCGCAGAAAATCATGGGTCTGTGTGAAAAAGAGCACATTGAATGACCCCGACGTGCTTTGAACCTTCTGATCTGGAGTCAGACGCACTACCGTTGCGCCACGAGGTCCCAGCTCGAAGCCTATAGCGCATCATGGTGCAAGGCATACTTGTTCATCGGCGTGGCGATCAAGACGCATTGGAACTCGGAGACAGGTGGTGGGCTGTGACTGTTGCGACTAGTGTCTGACATCTGGGCAAGAGCTCTTTCAGAGGACAAGGCACGAGCCCTTTAAAGGCATAACCTGGCTGGTTTCCCTTCCCTGGACATTAAGGGAGATTTTCAAGATCAAATGGTAGATCTCACCCCAGTGCGTGAGAGTGAAGCGTGGACAACTTATACCTGAAGCGCAACTCAGGGACTCAACTGCCTATGCGATAGAACCATGGTTCAGCCTTCTTCTGGGTAACTTCACACATTTACCATTTGTACGAGGCCTTTGCGTCATTATACGTGTCAGACGATGGGCAATCAGTGGCAAAGGTGGCGTAAACCTGCTTTTTGCGAGGCATACAGAGCCAAGATTACACGTCAGTTTGTGGTGTGGAATTAACGTGTTTGTTAGAAATTTTGGTCTCCTTGTGCAGAAAAGCCAAGTTTAATTAAAATGCTGATGCTATTCTACTTGTTCTCATACCATGACACGAAGGCATTCCTTGAACCAAGACAAGCCTCCAGAGTGAGGCTTACGAATAAGAGTTATGCTGGTAACGATTTCCAAGCGACATGCCGGTCAAAAGTGTGCTAGTTGTAAACAAAAATACGAACAAGGTCGTTAAACAGAAAGCACTGGGGTTAAGTTGATCTCAACTTAGAAACTGGCCAACATAATAGATAGGACCAAAGTTCAACATTCTCTTGGTTAACGTCACCATTTTACAGGTTTCACAAGAACCTTGTCTCTTTGTATGTCTCAGACTGCAGGCAGTCAGTGGGTAAAGAAGTATGAAGGACAGAGCCGTGGTTGAACCCTGTTGTTTTGTATCCTTGAATAGTGGTGCTGAGCTGTGTTAATAGTTTGTAGAAAGCCATGAGAACCAGATGGGATGGGCCCTTTCCAAGCCAAGGGCTGAGCACCATTTATGTCTGTGAGAACCTCTGTGTAACCTGTGTAACCTCTCTCCTCTGAGAGGTCCAGTGAAACCATCTAAGGTGCCTCTTTCCAGCATGTTTTGTTCAGCAAGCAAAATGGGCAAACTAAGGGTAAACATTCAGCAGGTTGTCAAGTTACTAATGGTTACTAGGTGAGAGTGTTGCTACCTAAGCTTTGTTACCTTTTAGCATGAAGTTGACAAAGACATGGGTGGTCATCATAGAGATTGGAGTCCATATAACAGCATCCTTATTAGACTGCGCAGAAAATCATGGGTCTGTGTGAAAAAGAGCACATTGAATGACCCCGACGTGATTTGAACCTTCTGATCTGGAGTCAGACGCACTACCGTTGCGCCACGAGGTCCCAGCTCGAAGCCTATAGCGCATCATGGTGCAAGGCATACTTGTTCATCGGCGTGGCGATCAAGACGCATTGGAACTCGGAGACAGGTGGTGGGCTGTGACTGTTGCGACTAGTGTCTGACATCTGGGCAAGAGCTCTTTCAGAGGACAAGGCACGAGCCCTTTAAAGGCATAACCTGGCTGGTTTCCCTTCCCTGGACATTAAGGGAGATTTTCAAGATCAAATGGTAGATCTCACCCCAGTGCGTGAGAGTGAAGCGTGGACAACTTATACCTGAAGCGCAACTCAGGGACTCAACTGCCTATGCGATAGAACCATGGTTCAGCCTTCTTCTGGGTAACTTCACACATTTACCATTTGTACGAGGCCTTTGCGTCATTATACGTGTCAGACGATGGGCAATCAGTGGCAAAGGTGGCGTAAACCTGCTTTTTGCGAGGCATACAGAGCCAAGATTACACGTCAGTTTGTGGTGTGGAATTAACGTGTTTGTTAGAAATTTTGGTCTCCTTGTGCAGAAAAGCCAAGTTTAATTAAAAATGCTGATGCTATTCTACTTGTTCTCATACCATGACACGAAGGCATTCCTTGAACCAAGACAAGCCTCCAGAGTGAGGCTTACGAATAAGAGTTATGCTGGTAACGATTTCCAAGCGACATGCCGGTCAAAAGTGTGCTAGTTGTAAACAAAAATACGAACAAGGTCGTTAAACAGAAAGCACTGGGGTTAAGTTGATCTCAACTTAGAAACTGGCCAACATAATAGATAGGACCAAAGTTCAACATTCTCTTGGTTAACGTCACCATTTTACAGGTTTCACAAGAACCTTGTCTCTTTGTATGTCTCAGACTGCAGGCAGTCAGTGGGTAAAGAAGTATGAAGGACAGAGCCGTGGTTGAACCCTGTTGTTTTGTATCCTTGAATAGTGGTGCTGAGCTGTGTTAATAGTTTGTAGAAAGCCATGAGAACCAGATGGGATGGGCCCTTTCCAAGCCAAGGGCTGAGCACCATTTATGTCTGTGAGAACCTCTGTGTAACCTGTGTAACCTCTCTCCTCTGAGAGGTCCAGTGAAACCATCTAAGGTGCCTCTTTCCAGCATGTTTTGTTCAGCAAGCAAAATGGGCAAACTAAGGGTAAACATTCAGCAGGTTGTCAAGTTACTAATGGTTACTAGGTGAGAGTGTTGCTACCTAAGCTTTGTTACCTTTTAGCATGAAGTTGACAAAGACATGGGTGGTCATCATAGAGATTGGAGTCCATATAACAGCATCCTTATTAGACTGCGCAGAAAATCATGGGTCTGTGTGAAAAAGAGCACATTGAATGACCCCGACGTGCTTTGAACCTTCTGATCTGGAGTCAGACGCACTACCGTTGCGCCACGAGGTCCCAGCTCGAAGCCTATAGCGCATCATGGTGCAAGGCATACTTGTTCATCGGCGTGGCGATCAAGACGCATTGGAACTCGGAGACAGGTGGTGGGCTGTGACTGTTGCGACTAGTGTCTGACATCTGGGCAAGAGCTCTTTCAGAGGACAAGGCACGAGCCCTTTAAAGGCATAACCTGGCTGGTTTCCCTTCCCTGGACATTAAGGGAGATTTTCAAGATCAAATGGTAGATCTCACCCCAGTGCGTGAGAGTGAAGCGTGGACAACTTATACCTGAAGCGCAACTCAGGGACTCAACTGCCTATGCGATAGAACCATGGTTCAGCCTTCTTCTGGGTAACTTCACACATTTACCATTTGTACGAGGCCTTTGCGTCATTATACGTGTCAGACGATGGGCAATCAGTGGCAAAGGTGGCGTAAACCTGCTTTTTGCGAGGCATACAGAGCCAAGATTACACGTCAGTTTGTGGTGTGGAATTAACGTGTTTGTTAGAAATTTTGGTCTCCTTGTGCAGAAAAGCCAAGTTTAATTAAAAATGCTGATGCTATTCTACTTGTTCTCATACCATGACACGAAGGCATTCCTTGAACCAAGACAAGCCTCCAGAGTGAGGCTTACGAATAAGAGTTATGCTGGTAACGATTTCCAAGCGACATGCCGGTCAAAAGTGTGCTAGTTGTAAACAAAAATACGAACAAGGTCGTTAAACAGAAAGCACTGGGGTTAAGTTGATCTCAACTTAGAAACTGGCCAACATAATAGATAGGACCAAAGTTCAACATTCTCTTGGTTAACGTCACCATTTTACAGGTTTCACAAGAACCTTGTCTCTTTGTATGTCTCAGACTGCAGGCAGTCAGTGGGTAAAGAAGTATGAAGGACAGAGCCGTGGTTGAACCCTGTTGTTTTGTATCCTTGAATAGTGGTGCTGAGCTGTGTTAATAGTTTGTAGAAAGCCATGAGAACCAGATGGGATGGGCCCTTTCCAAGCCAAGGGCTGAGCACCATTTATGTCTGTGAGAACCTCTAGAGTCCACAGGCCTGTACAAGTAAACCTCTCTCTCTCTGAGAGATAGCTCAGTCGGTAGAGCATCAGACATCTGAGGGTCCAGGTTCAACCCTGTTTGGGTGTTGTAGTACCCTCCAGATCCTCTGAGAGGTCCAGTGAAACCATCTAAGGTGCCTCTTTCCAGCATGTTTTGTTCAGCAAGCAAAATGGGCAAACTAAGGGTAAACATTCAGCAGGTTGTCAAGTTACTAATGGTTACTAGGTGAGAGTGTTGCTACCTAAGCTTTGTTACCTTTTAGCATGAAGTTGACAAAGACATGGGTGGTCATCATAGAGATTGGAGTCCATATAACAGCATCCTTATTAGACTGCGCAGAAAATCATGGGTCTGTGTGAAAAAGAGCACATTGAATGACCCCGACGTGCTTTGAACCTTCTGATCTGGAGTCAGACGCACTACCGTTGCGCCACGAGGTCCCAGCTCGAAGCCTATAGCGCATCATGGTGCAAGGCATACTTGTTCATCGGCGTGGCGATCAAGACGCATTGGAACTCGGAGACAGGTGGTGGGCTGTGACTGTTGCGACTAGTGTCTGACATCTGGGCAAGAGCTCTTTCAGAGGACAAGGCACGAGCCCTTTAAAGGCATAACCTGGCTGGTTTCCCTTCCCTGGACATTAAGGGAGATTTTCAAGATCAAATGGTAGATCTCACCCCAGTGCGTGAGAGTGAAGCGTGGACAACTTATACCTGAAGCGCAACTCAGGGACTCAACTGCCTATGCGATAGAACCATGGTTCAGCCTTCTTCTGGGTAACTTCACACATTTACCATTTGTACGAGGCCTTTGCGTCATTATACGTGTCAGACGATGGGCAATCAGTGGCAAAGGTGGCGTAAACCTGCTTTTTGCGAGGCATACAGAGCCAAGATTACACGTCAGTTTGTGGTGTGGAATTAACGTGTTTGTTAGAAATTTTGGTCTCCTTGTGCAGAAAAGCCAAGTTTAATTAAAAATGCTGATGCTATTCTACTTGTTCTCATACCATGACACGAAGGCATTCCTTGAACCAAGACAAGCCTCCAGAGTGAGGCTTACGAATAAGAGTTATGCTGGTAACGATTTCCAAGCGACATGCCGGTCAAAAGTGTGCTAGTTGTAAACAAAAATACGAACAAGGTCGTTAAACAGAAAGCACTGGGGTTAAGTTGATCTCAACTTAGAAACTGGCCAACATAATAGATAGGACCAAAGTTCAACATTCTCTTGGTTAACGTCACCATTTTACAGGTTTCACAAGAACCTTGTCTCTTTGTATGTCTCAGACTGCAGGCAGTCAGTGGGTAAAGAAGTATGAAGGACAGAGCCGTGGTTGAACCCTGTTGTTTTGTATCCTTGAATAGTGGTGCTGAGCTGTGTTAATAGTTTGTAGAAAGCCATGAGAACCAGATGGGATGGGCCCTTTCCAAGCCAAGGGCTGAGCACCATTTATGTCTGTGAGAACCTCTGTGTAACCTGTGTAACCTCTCTCCTCTGAGAGGTCCAGTGAAACCATCTAAGGTGCCTCTTTCCAGCATGTTTTGTTCAGCAAGCAAAATGGGCAAACTAAGGGTAAACATTCAGCAGGTTGTCAAGTTACTAATGGTTACTAGGTGAGAGTGTTGCTACCTAAGCTTTGTTACCTTTTAGCATGAAGTTGACAAAGACATGGGTGGTCATCATAGAGATTGGAGTCCATATAACAGCATCCTTATTAGACTGCGCAGAAAATCATGGGTCTGTGTGAAAAAGAGCACATTGAATGACCCCGACGTGCTTTGAACCTTCTGATCTGGAGTCAGACGCACTACCGTTGCGCCACGAGGTCCCAGCTCGAAGCCTATAGCGCATCATGGTGCAAGGCATACTTGTTCATCGGCGTGGCGATCAAGACGCATTGGAACTCGGAGACAGGTGGTGGGCTGTGACTGTTGCGACTAGTGTCTGACATCTGGGCAAGAGCTCTTTCAGAGGACAAGGCACGAGCCCTTTAAAGGCATAACCTGGCTGGTTTCCCTTCCCTGGACATTAAGGGAGATTTTCAAGATCAAATGGTAGATCTCACCCCAGTGCGTGAGAGTGAAGCGTGGACAACTTATACCTGAAGCGCAACTCAGGGACTCAACTGCCTATGCGATAGAACCATGGTTCAGCCTTCTTCTGGGTAACTTCACACATTTACCATTTGTACGAGGCCTTTGCGTCATTATACGTGTCAGACGATGGGCAATCAGTGGCAAAGGTGGCGTAAACCTGCTTTTTGCGAGGCATACAGAGCCAAGATTACACGTCAGTTTGTGGTGTGGAATTAACGTGTTTGTTAGAAATTTTGGTCTCCTTGTGCAGAAAAGCCAAGTTTAATTAAAAATGCTGATGCTATTCTACTTGTTCTCATACCATGACACGAAGGCATTCCTTGAACCAAGACAAGCCTCCAGAGTGAGGCTTACGAATAAGAGTTATGCTGGTAACGATTTCCAAGCGACATGCCGGTCAAAAGTGTGCTAGTTGTAAACAAAAATACGAACAAGGTCGTTAAACAGAAAGCACTGGGGTTAAGTTGATCTCAACTTAGAAACTGGCCAACATAATAGATAGGACCAAAGTTCAACATTCTCTTGGTTAACGTCACCATTTTACAGGTTTCACAAGAACCTTGTCTCTTTGTATGTCTCAGACTGCAGGCAGTCAGTGGGTAAAGAAGTATGAAGGACAGAGCCGTGGTTGAACCCTGTTGTTTTGTATCCTTGAATAGTGGTGCTGAGCTGTGTTAATAGTTTGTAGAAAGCCATGAGAACCAGATGGGATGGGCCCTTTCCAAGCCAAGGGCTGAGCACCATTTATGTCTGTGAGAACCTCTAGTCCACAGGCCTGACCTACAAGCTCGAGGGTAAAGTGCGCTCTCTCTCTCTGAGCCCAGATAGCCAGTCGGTAGAGCATCAGACTTTTAATCTGAGGGTCCAGGTTCAGTCAGTACCCTCCAGATCCTCTGAGAGGTCCAGTGAAACCATCTAAGGTGCCTCTTTCCAGCATGTTTTGTTCAGCAAGCAAAATGGGCAAACTAAGGGTAAACATTCAGCAGGTTGTCAAGTTACTAATGGTTACTAGGTGAGAGTGTTGCTACCTAAGCTTTGTTACCTTTTAGCATGAAGTTGACAAAGACATGGGTGGTCATCATAGAGATTGGAGTCCATATAACAGCATCCTTATTAGACTGCGCAGAAAATCATGGGTCTGTGTGAAAAAGAGCACATTGAATGACCCCGACGTGCTTTGAACCTTCTGATCTGGAGTCAGACGCACTACCGTTGCGCCACGAGGTCCCAGCTCGAAGCCTATAGCGCATCATGGTGCAAGGCATACTTGTTCATCGGCGTGGCGATCAAGACGCATTGGAACTCGGAGACAGGTGGTGGGCTGTGACTGTTGCGACTAGTGTCTGACATCTGGGCAAGAGCTCTTTCAGAGGACAAGGCACGAGCCCTTTAAAGGCATAACCTGGCTGGTTTCCCTTCCCTGGACATTAAGGGAGATTTTCAAGATCAAATGGTAGATCTCACCCCAGTGCGTGAGAGTGAAGCGTGGACAACTTATACCTGAAGCGCAACTCAGGGACTCAACTGCCTATGCGATAGAACCATGGTTCAGCCTTCTTCTGGGTAACTTCACACATTTACCATTTGTACGAGGCCTTTGCGTCATTATACGTGTCAGACGATGGGCAATCAGTGGCAAAGGTGGCGTAAACCTGCTTTTTGCGAGGCATACAGAGCCAAGATTACACGTCAGTTTGTGGTGTGGAATTAACGTGTTTGTTAGAAATTTTGGTCTCCTTGTGCAGAAAAGCCAAGTTTAATTAAAAATGCTGATGCTATTCTACTTGTTCTCATACCATGACACGAAGGCATTCCTTGAACCAAGACAAGCCTCCAGAGTGAGGCTTACGAATAAGAGTTATGCTGGTAACGATTTCCAAGCGACATGCCGGTCAAAAGTGTGCTAGTTGTAAACAAAAATACGAACAAGGTCGTTAAACAGAAAGCACTGGGGTTAAGTTGATCTCAACTTAGAAACTGGCCAACATAATAGATAGGACCAAAGTTCAACATTCTCTTGGTTAACGTCACCATTTTACAGGTTTCACAAGAACCTTGTCTCTTTGTATGTCTCAGACTGCAGGCAGTCAGTGGGTAAAGAAGTATGAAGGACAGAGCCGTGGTTGAACCCTGTTGTTTTGTATCCTTGAATAGTGGTGCTGAGCTGTGTTAATAGTTTGTAGAAAGCCATGAGAACCAGATGGGATGGGCCCTTTCCAAGCCAAGGGCTGAGCACCATTTATGTCTGTGAGAACCTCTGTGTAACCTGTGTAACCTCTCTCCTCTGAGAGGTCCAGTGAAACCATCTAAGGTGCCTCTTTCCAGCATGTTTTGTTCAGCAAGCAAAATGGGCAAACTAAGGGTAAACATTCAGCAGGTTGTCAAGTTACTAATGGTTACTAGGTGAGAGTGTTGCTACCTAAGCTTTGTTACCTTTTAGCATGAAGTTGACAAAGACATGGGTGGTCATCATAGAGATTGGAGTCCATATAACAGCATCCTTATTAGACTGCGCAGAAAATCATGGGTCTGTGTGAAAAAGAGCACATTGAATGACCCCGACGTGCTTTGAACCTTCTGATCTGGAGTCAGACGCACTACCGTTGCGCCACGAGGTCCCAGCTCGAAGCCTATAGCGCATCATGGTGCAAGGCATACTTGTTCATCGGCGTGGCGATCAAGACGCATTGGAACTCGGAGACAGGTGGTGGGCTGTGACTGTTGCGACTAGTGTCTGACATCTGGGCAAGAGCTCTTTCAGAGGACAAGGCACGAGCCCTTTAAAGGCATAACCTGGCTGGTTTCCCTTCCCTGGACATTAAGGGAGATTTTCAAGATCAAATGGTAGATCTCACCCCAGTGCGTGAGAGTGAAGCGTGGACAACTTATACCTGAAGCGCAACTCAGGGACTCAACTGCCTATGCGATAGAACCATGGTTCAGCCTTCTTCTGGGTAACTTCACACATTTACCATTTGTACGAGGCCTTTGCGTCATTATACGTGTCAGACGATGGGCAATCAGTGGCAAAGGTGGCGTAAACCTGCTTTTTGCGAGGCATACAGAGCCAAGATTACACGTCAGTTTGTGGTGTGGAATTAACGTGTTTGTTAGAAATTTTGGTCTCCTTGTGCAGAAAAGCCAAGTTTAATTAAAAATGCTGATGCTATTCTACTTGTTCTCATACCATGACACGAAGGCATTCCTTGAACCAAGACAAGCCTCCAGAGTGAGGCTTACGAATAAGAGTTATGCTGGTAACGATTTCCAAGCGACATGCCGGTCAAAAGTGTGCTAGTTGTAAACAAAAATACGAACAAGGTCGTTAAACAGAAAGCACTGGGGTTAAGTTGATCTCAACTTAGAAACTGGCCAACATAATAGATAGGACCAAAGTTCAACATTCTCTTGGTTAACGTCACCATTTTACAGGTTTCACAAGAACCTTGTCTCTTTGTATGTCTCAGACTGCAGGCAGTCAGTGGGTAAAGAAGTATGAAGGACAGAGCCGTGGTTGAACCCTGTTGTTTTGTATCCTTGAATAGTGGTGCTGAGCTGTGTTAATAGTTTGTAGAAAGCCATGAGAACCAGATGGGATGGGCCCTTTCCAAGCCAAGGGCTGAGCACCATTTATGTCTGTGAGAACCTCTGTGTAACCTGTGTAACCTCTCTCCTCTGAGAGGTCCAGTGAAACCATCTAAGGTGCCTCTTTCCAGCATGTTTTGTTCAGCAAGCAAAATGGGCAAACTAAGGGTAAACATTCAGCAGGTTGTCAAGTTACTAATGGTTACTAGGTGAGAGTGTTGCTACCTAAGCTTTGTTACCTTTTAGCATGAAGTTGACAAAGACATGGGTGGTCATCATAGAGATTGGAGTCCATATAACAGCATCCTTATTAGACTGCGCAGAAAATCATGGGTCTGTGTGAAAAAGAGCACATTGAATGACCCCGACGTGCTTTGAACCTTCTGATCTGGAGTCAGACGCACTACCGTTGCGCCACGAGGTCCCAGCTCGAAGCCTATAGCGCATCATGGTGCAAGGCATACTTGTTCATCGGCGTGGCGATCAAGACGCATTGGAACTCGGAGACAGGTGGTGGGCTGTGACTGTTGCGACTAGTGTCTGACATCTGGGCAAGAGCTCTTTCAGAGGACAAGGCACGAGCCCTTTAAAGGCATAACCTGGCTGGTTTCCCTTCCCTGGACATTAAGGGAGATTTTCAAGATCAAATGGTAGATCTCACCCCAGTGCGTGAGAGTGAAGCGTGGACAACTTATACCTGAAGCGCAACTCAGGGACTCAACTGCCTATGCGATAGAACCATGGTTCAGCCTTCTTCTGGGTAACTTCACACATTTACCATTTGTACGAGGCCTTTGCGTCATTATACGTGTCAGACGATGGGCAATCAGTGGCAAAGGTGGCGTAAACCTGCTTTTTGCGAGGCATACAGAGCCAAGATTACACGTCAGTTTGTGGTGTGGAATTAACGTGTTTGTTAGAAATTTTGGTCTCCTTGTGCAGAAAAGCCAAGTTTAATTAAAAATGCTGATGCTATTCTACTTGTTCTCATACCATGACACGAAGGCATTCCTTGAACCAAGACAAGCCTCCAGAGTGAGGCTTACGAATAAGAGTTATGCTGGTAACGATTTCCAAGCGACATGCCGGTCAAAAGTGTGCTAGTTGTAAACAAAAATACGAACAAGGTCGTTAAACAGAAAGCACTGGGGTTAAGTTGATCTCAACTTAGAAACTGGCCAACATAATAGATAGGACCAAAGTTCAACATTCTCTTGGTTAACGTCACCATTTTACAGGTTTCACAAGAACCTTGTCTCTTTGTATGTCTCAGACTGCAGGCAGTCAGTGGGTAAAGAAGTATGAAGGACAGAGCCGTGGTTGAACCCTGTTGTTTTGTATCCTTGAATAGTGGTGCTGAGCTGTGTTAATAGTTTGTAGAAAGCCATGAGAACCAGATGGGATGGGCCCTTTCCAAGCCAAGGGCTGAGCACCATTTATGTCTGTGAGAACCTCTGTGTAACCTGTGTAACCTCTCTCCTCTGAGAGGTCCAGTGAAACCATCTAAGGTGCCTCTTTCCAGCATGTTTTGTTCAGCAAGCAAAATGGGCAAACTAAGGGTAAACATTCAGCAGGTTGTCAAGTTACTAATGGTTACTAGGTGAGAGTGTTGCTACCTAAGCTTTGTTACCTTTTAGCATGAAGTTGACAAAGACATGGGTGGTCATCATAGAGATTGGAGTCCATATAACAGCATCCTTATTAGACTGCGCAGAAAATCATGGGTCTGTGTGAAAAAGAGCACATTGAATGACCCCGACGTGCTTTGAACCTTCTGATCTGGAGTCAGACGCACTACCGTTGCGCCACGAGGTCCCAGCTCGAAGCCTATAGCGCATCATGGTGCAAGGCATACTTGTTCATCGGCGTGGCGATCAAGACGCATTGGAACTCGGAGACAGGTGGTGGGCTGTGACTGTTGCGACTAGTGTCTGACATCTGGGCAAGAGCTCTTTCAGAGGACAAGGCACGAGCCCTTTAAAGGCATAACCTGGCTGGTTTCCCTTCCCTGGACATTAAGGGAGATTTTCAAGATCAAATGGTAGATCTCACCCCAGTGCGTGAGAGTGAAGCGTGGACAACTTATACCTGAAGCGCAACTCAGGGACTCAACTGCCTATGCGATAGAACCATGGTTCAGCCTTCTTCTGGGTAACTTCACACATTTACCATTTGTACGAGGCCTTTGCGTCATTATACGTGTCAGACGATGGGCAATCAGTGGCAAAGGTGGCGTAAACCTGCTTTTTGCGAGGCATACAGAGCCAAGATTACACGTCAGTTTGTGGTGTGGAATTAACGTGTTTGTTAGAAATTTTGGTCTCCTTGTGCAGAAAAGCCAAGTTTAATTAAAAATGCTGATGCTATTCTACTTGTTCTCATACCATGACACGAAGGCATTCCTTGAACCAAGACAAGCCTCCAGAGTGAGGCTTACGAATAAGAGTTATGCTGGTAACGATTTCCAAGCGACATGCCGGTCAAAAGTGTGCTAGTTGTAAACAAAAATACGAACAAGGTCGTTAAACAGAAAGCACTGGGGTTAAGTTGATCTCAACTTAGAAACTGGCCAACATAATAGATAGGACCAAAGTTCAACATTCTCTTGGTTAACGTCACCATTTTACAGGTTTCACAAGAACCTTGTCTCTTTGTATGTCTCAGACTGCAGGCAGTCAGTGGGTAAAGAAGTATGAAGGACAGAGCCGTGGTTGAACCCTGTTGTTTTGTATCCTTGAATAGTGGTGCTGAGCTGTGTTAATAGTTTGTAGAAAGCCATGAGAACCAGATGGGATGGGCCCTTTCCAAGCCAAGGGCTGAGCACCATTTATGTCTGTGAGAACCTCTGTGTAACCTGTGTAACCTCTCTCCTCTGAGAGGTCCAGTGAAACCATCTAAGGTGCCTCTTTCCAGCATGTTTTGTTCAGCAAGCAAAATGGGCAAACTAAGGGTAAACATTCAGCAGGTTGTCAAGTTACTAATGGTTACTAGGTGAGAGTGTTGCTACCTAAGCTTTGTTACCTTTTAGCATGAAGTTGACAAAGACATGGGTGGTCATCATAGAGATTGGAGTCCATATAACAGCATCCTTATTAGACTGCGCAGAAAATCATGGGTCTGTGTGAAAAAGAGCACATTGAATGACCCCGACGTGCTTTGAACCTTCTGATCTGGAGTCAGACGCACTACCGTTGCGCCACGAGGTCCCAGCTCGAAGCCTATAGCGCATCATGGTGCAAGGCATACTTGTTCATCGGCGTGGCGATCAAGACGCATTGGAACTCGGAGACAGGTGGTGGGCTGTGACTGTTGCGACTAGTGTCTGACATCTGGGCAAGAGCTCTTTCAGAGGACAAGGCACGAGCCCTTTAAAGGCATAACCTGGCTGGTTTCCCTTCCCTGGACATTAAGGGAGATTTTCAAGATCAAATGGTAGATCTCACCCCAGTGCGTGAGAGTGAAGCGTGGACAACTTATACCTGAAGCGCAACTCAGGGACTCAACTGCCTATGCGATAGAACCATGGTTCAGCCTTCTTCTGGGTAACTTCACACATTTACCATTTGTACGAGGCCTTTGCGTCATTATACGTGTCAGACGATGGGCAATCAGTGGCAAAGGTGGCGTAAACCTGCTTTTTGCGAGGCATACAGAGCCAAGATTACACGTCAGTTTGTGGTGTGGAATTAACGTGTTTGTTAGAAATTTTGGTCTCCTTGTGCAGAAAAGCCAAGTTTAATTAAAAATGCTGATGCTATTCTACTTGTTCTCATACCATGACACGAAGGCATTCCTTGAACCAAGACAAGCCTCCAGAGTGAGGCTTACGAATAAGAGTTATGCTGGTAACGATTTCCAAGCGACATGCCGGTCAAAAGTGTGCTAGTTGTAAACAAAAATACGAACAAGGTCGTTAAACAGAAAGCACTGGGGTTAAGTTGATCTCAACTTAGAAACTGGCCAACATAATAGATAGGACCAAAGTTCAACATTCTCTTGGTTAACGTCACCATTTTACAGGTTTCACAAGAACCTTGTCTCTTTGTATGTCTCAGACTGCAGGCAGTCAGTGGGTAAAGAAGTATGAAGGACAGAGCCGTGGTTGAACCCTGTTGTTTTGTATCCTTGAATAGTGGTGCTGAGCTGTGTTAATAGTTTGTAGAAAGCCATGAGAACCAGATGGGATGGGCCCTTTCCAAGCCAAGGGCTGAGCACCATTTATGTCTGTGAGAACCTCTGTGTAACCTGTGTAACCTCTCTCCTCTGAGAGGTCCAGTGAAACCATCTAAGGTGCCTCTTTCCAGCATGTTTTGTTCAGCAAGCAAAATGGGCAAACTAAGGGTAAACATTCAGCAGGTTGTCAAGTTACTAATGGTTACTAGGTGAGAGTGTTGCTACCTAAGCTTTGTTACCTTTTAGCATGAAGTTGACAAAGACATGGGTGGTCATCATAGAGATTGGAGTCCATATAACAGCATCCTTATTAGACTGCGCAGAAAATCATGGGTCTGTGTGAAAAAGAGCACATTGAATGACCCCGACGTGCTTTGAACCTTCTGATCTGGAGTCAGACGCACTACCGTTGCGCCACGAGGTCCCAGCTCGAAGCCTATAGCGCATCATGGTG
The DNA here is from genome assembly GCF_001660625.3 of Ictalurus punctatus. Classification (NCBI taxonomy): domain Eukaryota; kingdom Metazoa; phylum Chordata; class Actinopteri; order Siluriformes; family Ictaluridae; genus Ictalurus; species Ictalurus punctatus. The sequence goes on from NW_026521102.1 coordinate 24,870, forward strand.
CAAGGCATACTTGTTCATCGGCGTGGCGATCAAGACGCATTGGAACTCGGAGACAGGTGGTGGGCTGTGACTGTTGCGACTAGTGTCTGACATCTGGGCAAGAGCTCTTTCAGAGGACAAGGCACGAGCCCTTTAAAGGCATAACCTGGCTGGTTTCCCTTCCCTGGACATTAAGGGAGATTTTCAAGATCAAATGGTAGATCTCACCCCAGTGCGTGAGAGTGAAGCGTGGACAACTTATACCTGAAGCGCAACTCAGGGACTCAACTGCCTATGCGATAGAACCATGGTTCAGCCTTCTTCTGGGTAACTTCACACATTTACCATTTGTACGAGGCCTTTGCGTCATTATACGTGTCAGACGATGGGCAATCAGTGGCAAAGGTGGCGTAAACCTGCTTTTTGCGAGGCATACAGAGCCAAGATTACACGTCAGTTTGTGGTGTGGAATTAACGTGTTTGTTAGAAATTTTGGTCTCCTTGTGCAGAAAAGCCAAGTTTAATTAAAAATGCTGATGCTATTCTACTTGTTCTCATACCATGACACGAAGGCATTCCTTGAACCAAGACAAGCCTCCAGAGTGAGGCTTACGAATAAGAGTTATGCTGGTAACGATTTCCAAGCGACATGCCGGTCAAAAGTGTGCTAGTTGTAAACAAAAATACGAACAAGGTCGTTAAACAGAAAGCACTGGGGTTAAGTTGATCTCAACTTAGAAACTGGCCAACATAATAGATAGGACCAAAGTTCAACATTCTCTTGGTTAACGTCACCATTTTACAGGTTTCACAAGAACCTTGTCTCTTTGTATGTCTCAGACTGCAGGCAGTCAGTGGGTAAAGAAGTATGAAGGACAGAGCCGTGGTTGAACCCTGTTGTTTTGTATCCTTGAATAGTGGTGCTGAGCTGTGTTAATAGTTTGTAGAAAGCCATGAGAACCAGATGGGATGGGCCCTTTCCAAGCCAAGGGCTGAGCACCATTTATGTCTGTGAGAACCTCTGTGTAACCTGTGTAACCTCTCTCCTCTGAGAGGTCCAGTGAAACCATCTAAGGTGCCTCTTTCCAGCATGTTTTGTTCAGCAAGCAAAATGGGCAAACTAAGGGTAAACATTCAGCAGGTTGTCAAGTTACTAATGGTTACTAGGTGAGAGTGTTGCTACCTAAGCTTTGTTACCTTTTAGCATGAAGTTGACAAAGACATGGGTGGTCATCATAGAGATTGGAGTCCATATAACAGCATCCTTATTAGACTGCGCAGAAAATCATGGGTCTGTGTGAAAAAGAGCACATTGAATGACCCCGACGTGCTTTGAACCTTCTGATCTGGAGTCAGACGCACTACCGTTGCGCCACGAGGTCCCAGCTCGAAGCCTATAGCGCATCATGGTGCAAGGCATACTTGTTCATCGGCGTGGCGATCAAGACGCATTGGAACTCGGAGACAGGTGGTGGGCTGTGACTGTTGCGACTAGTGTCTGACATCTGGGCAAGAGCTCTTTCAGAGGACAAGGCACGAGCCCTTTAAAGGCATAACCTGGCTGGTTTCCCTTCCCTGGACATTAAGGGAGATTTTCAAGATCAAATGGTAGATCTCACCCCAGTGCGTGAGAGTGAAGCGTGGACAACTTATACCTGAAGCGCAACTCAGGGACTCAACTGCCTATGCGATAGAACCATGGTTCAGCCTTCTTCTGGGTAACTTCACACATTTACCATTTGTACGAGGCCTTTGCGTCATTATACGTGTCAGACGATGGGCAATCAGTGGCAAAGGTGGCGTAAACCTGCTTTTTGCGAGGCATACAGAGCCAAGATTACACGTCAGTTTGTGGTGTGGAATTAACGTGTTTGTTAGAAATTTTGGTCTCCTTGTGCAGAAAAGCCAAGTTTAATTAAAAATGCTGATGCTATTCTACTTGTTCTCATACCATGACACGAAGGCATTCCTTGAACCAAGACAAGCCTCCAGAGTGAGGCTTACGAATAAGAGTTATGCTGGTAACGATTTCCAAGCGACATGCCGGTCAAAAGTGTGCTAGTTGTAAACAAAAATACGAACAAGGTCGTTAAACAGAAAGCACTGGGGTTAAGTTGATCTCAACTTAGAAACTGGCCAACATAATAGATAGGACCAAAGTTCAACATTCTCTTGGTTAACGTCACCATTTTACAGGTTTCACAAGAACCTTGTCTCTTTGTATGTCTCAGACTGCAGGCAGTCAGTGGGTAAAGAAGTATGAAGGACAGAGCCGTGGTTGAACCCTGTTGTTTTGTATCCTTGAATAGTGGTGCTGAGCTGTGTTAATAGTTTGTAGAAAGCCATGAGAACCAGATGGGATGGGCCCTTTCCAAGCCAAGGGCTGAGCACCATTTATGTCTGTGAGAACCGTTGAACTAGAGGGTCCACAGGCCTGACCTACAAGCTCGAGGTAAAGTGCGCTCTCTCTCTCTCGAGAGATAGCTCAGTCGGTAGAGCATCAGACTTTTAATCTGAGAGGTTCAACCCTGTTTGTGTTGTAGTACCCTCCAGATCCTCTGAGAGGTCCAGTGAAACCATCTAAGGTGCCTCTTTCCAGCATGTTTTGTTCAGCAAGCAAAATGGGCAAACTAAGGGTAAACATTCAGCAGGTTGTCAAGTTACTAATGGTTACTAGGTGAGAGTGTTGCTACCTAAGCTTTGTTACCTTTTAGCATGAAGTTGACAAAGACATGGGTGGTCATCATAGAGATTGGAGTCCATATAACAGCATCCTTATTAGACTGCGCAGAAAATCATGGGTCTGTGTGAAAAAGAGCACATTGAATGACCCCGACGTGCTTTGAACCTTCTGATCTGGAGTCAGACGCACTACCGTTGCGCCACGAGGTCCCAGCTCGAAGCCTATAGCGCATCATGGTGCAAGGCATACTTGTTCATCGGCGTGGCGATCAAGACGCATTGGAACTCGGAGACAGGTGGTGGGCTGTGACTGTTGCGACTAGTGTCTGACATCTGGGCAAGAGCTCTTTCAGAGGACAAGGCACGAGCCCTTTAAAGGCATAACCTGGCTGGTTTCCCTTCCCTGGACATTAAGGGAGATTTTCAAGATCAAATGGTAGATCTCACCCCAGTGCGTGAGAGTGAAGCGTGGACAACTTATACCTGAAGCGCAACTCAGGGACTCAACTGCCTATGCGATAGAACCATGGTTCAGCCTTCTTCTGGGTAACTTCACACATTTACCATTTGTACGAGGCCTTTGCGTCATTATACGTGTCAGACGATGGGCAATCAGTGGCAAAGGTGGCGTAAACCTGCTTTTTGCGAGGCATACAGAGCCAAGATTACACGTCAGTTTGTGGTGTGGAATTAACGTGTTTGTTAGAAATTTTGGTCTCCTTGTGCAGAAAAGCCAAGTTTAATTAAAAATGCTGATGCTATTCTACTTGTTCTCATACCATGACACGAAGGCATTCCTTGAACCAAGACAAGCCTCCAGAGTGAGGCTTACGAATAAGAGTTATGCTGGTAACGATTTCCAAGCGACATGCCGGTCAAAAGTGTGCTAGTTGTAAACAAAAATACGAACAAGGTCGTTAAACAGAAAGCACTGGGGTTAAGTTGATCTCAACTTAGAAACTGGCCAACATAATAGATAGGACCAAAGTTCAACATTCTCTTGGTTAACGTCACCATTTTACAGGTTTCACAAGAACCTTGTCTCTTTGTATGTCTCAGACTGCAGGCAGTCAGTGGGTAAAGAAGTATGAAGGACAGAGCCGTGGTTGAACCCTGTTGTTTTGTATCCTTGAATAGTGGTGCTGAGCTGTGTTAATAGTTTGTAGAAAGCCATGAGAACCAGATGGGATGGGCCCTTTCCAAGCCAAGGGCTGAGCACCATTTATGTCTGTGAGAACCTCTGTGTAACCTGTGTAACCTCTCTCCTCTGAGAGGTCCAGTGAAACCATCTAAGGTGCCTCTTTCCAGCATGTTTTGTTCAGCAAGCAAAATGGGCAAACTAAGGGTAAACATTCAGCAGGTTGTCAAGTTACTAATGGTTACTAGGTGAGAGTGTTGCTACCTAAGCTTTGTTACCTTTTAGCATGAAGTTGACAAAGACATGGGTGGTCATCATAGAGATTGGAGTCCATATAACAGCATCCTTATTAGACTGCGCAGAAAATCATGGGTCTGTGTGAAAAAGAGCACATTGAATGACCCCGACGTGCTTTGAACCTTCTGATCTGGAGTCAGACGCACTACCGTTGCGCCACGAGGTCCCAGCTCGAAGCCTATAGCGCATCATGGTGCAAGGCATACTTGTTCATCGGCGTGGCGATCAAGACGCATTGGAACTCGGAGACAGGTGGTGGGCTGTGACTGTTGCGACTAGTGTCTGACATCTGGGCAAGAGCTCTTTCAGAGGACAAGGCACGAGCCCTTTAAAGGCATAACCTGGCTGGTTTCCCTTCCCTGGACATTAAGGGAGATTTTCAAGATCAAATGGTAGATCTCACCCCAGTGCGTGAGAGTGAAGCGTGGACAACTTATACCTGAAGCGCAACTCAGGGACTCAACTGCCTATGCGATAGAACCATGGTTCAGCCTTCTTCTGGGTAACTTCACACATTTACCATTTGTACGAGGCCTTTGCGTCATTATACGTGTCAGACGATGGGCAATCAGTGGCAAAGGTGGCGTAAACCTGCTTTTTGCGAGGCATACAGAGCCAAGATTACACGTCAGTTTGTGGTGTGGAATTAACGTGTTTGTTAGAAATTTTGGTCTCCTTGTGCAGAAAAGCCAAGTTTAATTAAAAATGCTGATGCTATTCTACTTGTTCTCATACCATGACACGAAGGCATTCCTTGAACCAAGACAAGCCTCCAGAGTGAGGCTTACGAATAAGAGTTATGCTGGTAACGATTTCCAAGCGACATGCCGGTCAAAAGTGTGCTAGTTGTAAACAAAAATACGAACAAGGTCGTTAAACAGAAAGCACTGGGGTTAAGTTGATCTCAACTTAGAAACTGGCCAACATAATAGATAGGACCAAAGTTCAACATTCTCTTGGTTAACGTCACCATTTTACAGGTTTCACAAGAACCTTGTCTCTTTGTATGTCTCAGACTGCAGGCAGTCAGTGGGTAAAGAAGTATGAAGGACAGAGCCGTGGTTGAACCCTGTTGTTTTGTATCCTTGAATAGTGGTGCTGAGCTGTGTTAATAGTTTGTAGAAAGCCATGAGAACCAGATGGGATGGGCCCTTTCCAAGCCAAGGGCTGAGCACCATTTATGTCTGTGAGAACCTCTGTGTAACCTGTGTAACCTCTCTCCTCTGAGAGGTCCAGTGAAACCATCTAAGGTGCCTCTTTCCAGCATGTTTTGTTCAGCAAGCAAAATGGGCAAACTAAGGGTAAACATTCAGCAGGTTGTCAAGTTACTAATGGTTACTAGGTGAGAGTGTTGCTACCTAAGCTTTGTTACCTTTTAGCATGAAGTTGACAAAGACATGGGTGGTCATCATAGAGATTGGAGTCCATATAACAGCATCCTTATTAGACTGCGCAGAAAATCATGGGTCTGTGTGAAAAAGAGCACATTGAATGACCCCGACGTGCTTTGAACCTTCTGATCTGGAGTCAGACGCACTACCGTTGCGCCACGAGGTCCCAGCTCGAAGCCTATAGCGCATCATGGTGCAAGGCATACTTGTTCATCGGCGTGGCGATCAAGACGCATTGGAACTCGGAGACAGGTGGTGGGCTGTGACTGTTGCGACTAGTGTCTGACATCTGGGCAAGAGCTCTTTCAGAGGACAAGGCACGAGCCCTTTAAAGGCATAACCTGGCTGGTTTCCCTTCCCTGGACATTAAGGGAGATTTTCAAGATCAAATGGTAGATCTCACCCCAGTGCGTGAGAGTGAAGCGTGGACAACTTATACCTGAAGCGCAACTCAGGGACTCAACTGCCTATGCGATAGAACCATGGTTCAGCCTTCTTCTGGGTAACTTCACACATTTACCATTTGTACGAGGCCTTTGCGTCATTATACGTGTCAGACGATGGGCAATCAGTGGCAAAGGTGGCGTAAACCTGCTTTTTGCGAGGCATACAGAGCCAAGATTACACGTCAGTTTGTGGTGTGGAATTAACGTGTTTGTTAGAAATTTTGGTCTCCTTGTGCAGAAAAGCCAAGTTTAATTAAAAATGCTGATGCTATTCTACTTGTTCTCATACCATGACACGAAGGCATTCCTTGAACCAAGACAAGCCTCCAGAGTGAGGCTTACGAATAAGAGTTATGCTGGTAACGATTTCCAAGCGACATGCCGGTCAAAAGTGTGCTAGTTGTAAACAAAAATACGAACAAGGTCGTTAAACAGAAAGCACTGGGGTTAAGTTGATCTCAACTTAGAAACTGGCCAACATAATAGATAGGACCAAAGTTCAACATTCTCTTGGTTAACGTCACCATTTTACAGGTTTCACAAGAACCTTGTCTCTTTGTATGTCTCAGACTGCAGGCAGTCAGTGGGTAAAGAAGTATGAAGGACAGAGCCGTGGTTGAACCCTGTTGTTTTGTATCCTTGAATAGTGGTGCTGAGCTGTGTTAATAGTTTGTAGAAAGCCATGAGAACCAGATGGGATGGGCCCTTTCCAAGCCAAGGGCTGAGCACCATTTATGTCTGTGAGAACCTCTGTGTAACCTGTGTAACCTCTCTCCTCTGAGAGGTCCAGTGAAACCATCTAAGGTGCCTCTTTCCAGCATGTTTTGTTCAGCAAGCAAAATGGGCAAACTAAGGGTAAACATTCAGCAGGTTGTCAAGTTACTAATGGTTACTAGGTGAGAGTGTTGCTACCTAAGCTTTGTTACCTTTTAGCATGAAGTTGACAAAGACATGGGTGGTCATCATAGAGATTGGAGTCCATATAACAGCATCCTTATTAGACTGCGCAGAAAATCATGGGTCTGTGTGAAAAAGAGCACATTGAATGACCCCGACGTGCTTTGAACCTTCTGATCTGGAGTCAGACGCACTACCGTTGCGCCACGAGGTCCCAGCTCGAAGCCTATAGCGCATCATGGTGCAAGGCATACTTGTTCATCGGCGTGGCGATCAAGACGCATTGGAACTCGGAGACAGGTGGTGGGCTGTGACTGTTGCGACTAGTGTCTGACATCTGGGCAAGAGCTCTTTCAGAGGACAAGGCACGAGCCCTTTAAAGGCATAACCTGGCTGGTTTCCCTTCCCTGGACATTAAGGGAGATTTTCAAGATCAAATGGTAGATCTCACCCCAGTGCGTGAGAGTGAAGCGTGGACAACTTATACCTGAAGCGCAACTCAGGGACTCAACTGCCTATGCGATAGAACCATGGTTCAGCCTTCTTCTGGGTAACTTCACACATTTACCATTTGTACGAGGCCTTTGCGTCATTATACGTGTCAGACGATGGGCAATCAGTGGCAAAGGTGGCGTAAACCTGCTTTTTGCGAGGCATACAGAGCCAAGATTACACGTCAGTTTGTGGTGTGGAATTAACGTGTTTGTTAGAAATTTTGGTCTCCTTGTGCAGAAAAGCCAAGTTTAATTAAAAATGCTGATGCTATTCTACTTGTTCTCATACCATGACACGAAGGCATTCCTTGAACCAAGACAAGCCTCCAGAGTGAGGCTTACGAATAAGAGTTATGCTGGTAACGATTTCCAAGCGACATGCCGGTCAAAAGTGTGCTAGTTGTAAACAAAAATACGAACAAGGTCGTTAAACAGAAAGCACTGGGGTTAAGTTGATCTCAACTTAGAAACTGGCCAACATAATAGATAGGACCAAAGTTCAACATTCTCTTGGTTAACGTCACCATTTTACAGGTTTCACAAGAACCTTGTCTCTTTGTATGTCTCAGACTGCAGGCAGTCAGTGGGTAAAGAAGTATGAAGGACAGAGCCGTGGTTGAACCCTGTTGTTTTGTATCCTTGAATAGTGGTGCTGAGCTGTGTTAATAGTTTGTAGAAAGCCATGAGAACCAGATGGGATGGGCCCTTTCCAAGCCAAGGGCTGAGCACCATTTATGTCTGTGAGAACCTCTGTGTAACCTGTGTAACCTCTCTCCTCTGAGAGGAGAGGTCCAGTGAAACCATCTAAGGTGCCTCTTTCCAGCATGTTTTGTTCAGCAAGCAAAATGGGCAAACTAAGGGTAAACATTCAGCAGGTTGTCAAGTTACTAATGGTTACTAGGTGAGAGTGTTGCTACCTAAGCTTTGTTACCTTTTAGCATGAAGTTGACAAAGACATGGGTGGTCATCATAGAGATTGGAGTCCATATAACAGCATCCTTATTAGACTGCGCAGAAAATCATGGGTCTGTGTGAAAAAGAGCACATTGAATGACCCCGACGTGCTTTGAACCTTCTGATCTGGAGTCAGACGCACTACCGTTGCGCCACGAGGTCCCAGCTCGAAGCCTATAGCGCATCATGGTGCAAGGCATACTTGTTCATCGGCGTGGCGATCAAGACGCATTGGAACTCGGAGACAGGTGGTGGGCTGTGACTGTTGCGACTAGTGTCTGACATCTGGGCAAGAGCTCTTTCAGAGGACAAGGCACGAGCCCTTTAAAGGCATAACCTGGCTGGTTTCCCTTCCCTGGACATTAAGGGAGATTTTCAAGATCAAATGGTAGATCTCACCCCAGTGCGTGAGAGTGAAGCGTGGACAACTTATACCTGAAGCGCAACTCAGGGACTCAACTGCCTATGCGATAGAACCATGGTTCAGCCTTCTTCTGGGTAACTTCACACATTTACCATTTGTACGAGGCCTTTGCGTCATTATACGTGTCAGACGATGGGCAATCAGTGGCAAAGGTGGCGTAAACCTGCTTTTTGCGAGGCATACAGAGCCAAGATTACACGTCAGTTTGTGGTGTGGAATTAACGTGTTTGTTAGAAATTTTGGTCTCCTTGTGCAGAAAAGCCAAGTTTAATTAAAAATGCTGATGCTATTCTACTTGTTCTCATACCATGACACGAAGGCATTCCTTGAACCAAGACAAGCCTCCAGAGTGAGGCTTACGAATAAGAGTTATGCTGGTAACGATTTCCAAGCGACATGCCGGTCAAAAGTGTGCTAGTTGTAAACAAAAATACGAACAAGGTCGTTAAACAGAAAGCACTGGGGTTAAGTTGATCTCAACTTAGAAACTGGCCAACATAATAGATAGGACCAAAGTTCAACATTCTCTTGGTTAACGTCACCATTTTACAGGTTTCACAAGAACCTTGTCTCTTTGTATGTCTCAGACTGCAGGCAGTCAGTGGGTAAAGAAGTATGAAGGACAGAGCCGTGGTTGAACCCTGTTGTTTTGTATCCTTGAATAGTGGTGCTGAGCTGTGTTAATAGTTTGTAGAAAGCCATGAGAACCAGATGGGATGGGCCCTTTCCAAGCCAAGGGCTGAGCACCATTTATGTCTGTGAGAACCTCTGTGTAACCTGTGTAACCTCTCTCCTCTGAGAGGTCCAGTGAAACCATCTAAGGTGCCTCTTTCCAGCATGTTTTGTTCAGCAAGCAAAATGGGCAAACTAAGGGTAAACATTCAGCAGGTTGTCAAGTTACTAATGGTTACTAGGTGAGAGTGTTGCTACCTAAGCTTTGTTACCTTTTAGCATGAAGTTGACAAAGACATGGGTGGTCATCATAGAGATTGGAGTCCATATAACAGCATCCTTATTAGACTGCGCAGAAAATCATGGGTCTGTGTGAAAAAGAGCACATTGAATGACCCCGACGTGCTTTGAACCTTCTGATCTGGAGTCAGACGCACTACCGTTGCGCCACGAGGTCCCAGCTCGAAGCCTATAGCGCATCATGGTGCAAGGCATACTTGTTCATCGGCGTGGCGATCAAGACGCATTGGAACTCGGAGACAGGTGGTGGGCTGTGACTGTTGCGACTAGTGTCTGACATCTGGGCAAGAGCTCTTTCAGAGGACAAGGCACGAGCCCTTTAAAGGCATAACCTGGCTGGTTTCCCTTCCCTGGACATTAAGGGAGATTTTCAAGATCAAATGGTAGATCTCACCCCAGTGCGTGAGAGTGAAGCGTGGACAACTTATACCTGAAGCGCAACTCAGGGACTCAACTGCCTATGCGATAGAACCATGGTTCAGCCTTCTTCTGGGTAACTTCACACATTTACCATTTGTACGAGGCCTTTGCGTCATTATACGTGTCAGACGATGGGCAATCAGTGGCAAAGGTGGCGTAAACCTGCTTTTTGCGAGGCATACAGAGCCAAGATTACACGTCAGTTTGTGGTGTGGAATTAACGTGTTTGTTAGAAATTTTGGTCTCCTTGTGCAGAAAAGCCAAGTTTAATTAAAAATGCTGATGCTATTCTACTTGTTCTCATACCATGACACGAAGGCATTCCTTGAACCAAGACAAGCCTCCAGAGTGAGGCTTACGAATAAGAGTTATGCTGGTAACGATTTCCAAGCGACATGCCGGTCAAAAGTGTGCTAGTTGTAAACAAAAATACGAACAAGGTCGTTAAACAGAAAGCACTGGGGTTAAGTTGATCTCAACTTAGAAACTGGCCAACATAATAGATAGGACCAAAGTTCAACATTCTCTTGGTTAACGTCACCATTTTACAGGTTTCACAAGAACCTTGTCTCTTTGTATGTCTCAGACTGCAGGCAGTCAGTGGGTAAAGAAGTATGAAGGACAGAGCCGTGGTTGAACCCTGTTGTTTTGTATCCTTGAATAGTGGTGCTGAGCTGTGTTAATAGTTTGTAGAAAGCCATGAGAACCAGATGGGATGGGCCCTTTCCAAGCCAAGGGCTGAGCACCATTTATGTCTGTGAGAACCTCTGTGTAACCTGTGTAACCTCTCTCCTCTGAGAGGTCCAGTGAAACCATCTAAGGTGCCTCTTTCCAGCATGTTTTGTTCAGCAAGCAAAATGGGCAAACTAAGGGTAAACATTCAGCAGGTTGTCAAGTTACTAATGGTTACTAGGTGAGAGTGTTGCTACCTAAGCTTTGTTACCTTTTAGCATGAAGTTGACAAAGACATGGGTGGTCATCATAGAGATTGGAGTCCATATAACAGCATCCTTATTAGACTGCGCAGAAAATCATGGGTCTGTGTGAAAAAGAGCACATTGAATGACCCCGACGTGCTTTGAACCTTCTGATCTGGAGTCAGACGCACTACCGTTGCGCCACGAGGTCCCAGCTCGAAGCCTATAGCGCATCATGGTGCAAGGCATACTTGTTCATCGGCGTGGCGATCAAGACGCATTGGAACTCGGAGACAGGTGGTGGGCTGTGACTGTTGCGACTAGTGTCTGACATCTGGGCAAGAGCTCTTTCAGAGGACAAGGCACGAGCCCTTTAAAGGCATAACCTGGCTGGTTTCCCTTCCCTGGACATTAAGGGAGATTTTCAAGATCAAATGGTAGATCTCACCCCAGTGCGTGAGAGTGAAGCGTGGACAACTTATACCTGAAGCGCAACTCAGGGACTCAACTGCCTATGCGATAGAACCATGGTTCAGCCTTCTTCTGGGTAACTTCACACATTTACCATTTGTACGAGGCCTTTGCGTCATTATACGTGTCAGACGATGGGCAATCAGTGGCAAAGGTGGCGTAAACCTGCTTTTTGCGAGGCATACAGAGCCAAGATTACACGTCAGTTTGTGGTGTGGAATTAACGTGTTTGTTAGAAATTTTGGTCTCCTTGTGCAGAAAAGCCAAGTTTAATTAAAAATGCTGATGCTATTCTACTTGTTCTCATACCATGACACGAAGGCATTCCTTGAACCAAGACAAGCCTCCAGAGTGAGGCTTACGAATAAGAGTTATGCTGGTAACGATTTCCAAGCGACATGCCGGTCAAAAGTGTGCTAGTTGTAAACAAAAATACGAACAAGGTCGTTAAACAGAAAGCACTGGGGTTAAGTTGATCTCAACTTAGAAACTGGCCAACATAATAGATAGGACCAAAGTTCAACATTCTCTTGGTTAACGTCACCATTTTACAGGTTTCACAAGAACCTTGTCTCTTTGTATGTCTCAGACTGCAGGCAGTCAGTGGGTAAAGAAGTATGAAGGACAGAGCCGTGGTTGAACCCTGTTGTTTTGTATCCTTGAATAGTGGTGCTGAGCTGTGTTAATAGTTTGTAGAAAGCCATGAGAACCAGATGGGATGGGCCCTTTCCAAGCCAAGGGCTGAGCACCATTTATGTCTGTGAGAACCTCTGTGTAACCTGTGTAACCTCTCTCCTCTGAGAGGTCCAGTGAAACCATCTAAGGTGCCTCTTTCCAGCATGTTTTGTTCAGCAAGCAAAATGGGCAAACTAAGGGTAAACATTCAGCAGGTTGTCAAGTTACTAATGGTTACTAGGTGAGAGTGTTGCTACCTAAGCTTTGTTACCTTTTAGCATGAAGTTGACAAAGACATGGGTGGTCATCATAGAGATTGGAGTCCATATAACAGCATCCTTATTAGACTGCGCAGAAAATCATGGGTCTGTGTGAAAAAGAGCACATTGAATGACCCCGACGTGCTTTGAACCTTCTGATCTGGAGTCAGACGCACTACCGTTGCGCCACGAGGTCCCAGCTCGAAGCCTATAGCGCATCATGGTGCAAGGCATACTTGTTCATCGGCGTGGCGATCAAGACGCATTGGAACTCGGAGACAGGTGGTGGGCTGTGACTGTTGCGACTAGTGTCTGACATCTGGGCAAGAGCTCTTTCAGAGGACAAGGCACGAGCCCTTTAAAGGCATAACCTGGCTGGTTTCCCTTCCCTGGACATTAAGGGAGATTTTCAAGATCAAATGGTAGATCTCACCCCAGTGCGTGAGAGTGAAGCGTGGACAACTTATACCTGAAGCGCAACTCAGGGACTCAACTGCCTATGCGATAGAACCATGGTTCAGCCTTCTTCTGGGTAACTTCACACATTTACCATTTGTACGAGGCCTTTGCGTCATTATACGTGTCAGACGATGGGCAATCAGTGGCAAAGGTGGCGTAAACCTGCTTTTTGCGAGGCATACAGAGCCAAGATTACACGTCAGTTTGTGGTGTGGAATTAACGTGTTTGTTAGAAATTTTGGTCTCCTTGTGCAGAAAAGCCAAGTTTAATTAAAAATGCTGATGCTATTCTACTTGTTCTCATACCATGACACGAAGGCATTCCTTGAACCAAGACAAGCCTCCAGAGTGAGGCTTACGAATAAGAGTTATGCTGGTAACGATTTCCAAGCGACATGCCGGTCAAAAGTGTGCTAGTTGTAAACAAAAATACGAACAAGGTCGTTAAACAGAAAGCACTGGGGTTAAGTTGATCTCAACTTAGAAACTGGCCAACATAATAGATAGGACCAAAGTTCAACATTCTCTTGGTTAACGTCACCATTTTACAGGTTTCACAAGAACCTTGTCTCTTTGTATGTCTCAGACTGCAGGCAGTCAGTGGGTAAAGAAGTATGAAGGACAGAGCCGTGGTTGAACCCTGTTGTTTTGTATCCTTGAATAGTGGTGCTGAGCTGTGTTAATAGTTTGTAGAAAGCCATGAGAACCAGATGGGATGGGCCCTTTCCAAGCCAAGGGCTGAGCACCATTTATGTCTGTGAGAACCTCTGTGTAACCTGTGTAACCTCTCTCCTCTGAGAGGTCCAGTGAAACCATCTAAGGTGCCTCTTTCCAGCATGTTTTGTTCAGCAAGCAAAATGGGCAAACTAAGGGTAAACATTCAGCAGGTTGTCAAGTTACTAATGGTTACTAGGTGAGAGTGTTGCTACCTAAGCTTTGTTACCTTTTAGCATGAAGTTGACAAAGACATGGGTGGTCATCATAGAGATTGGAGTCCATATAACAGCATCCTTATTAGACTGCGCAGAAAATCATGGGTCTGTGTGAAAAAGAGCACATTGAATGACCCCGACGTGCTTTGAACCTTCTGATCTGGAGTCAGACGCACTACCGTTGCGCCACGAGGTCCCAGCTCGAAGCCTATAGCGCATCATGGTGCAAGGCATACTTGTTCATCGGCGTGGCGATCAAGACGCATTGGAACTCGGAGACAGGTGGTGGGCTGTGACTGTTGCGACTAGTGTCTGACATCTGGGCAAGAGCTCTTTCAGAGGACAAGGCACGAGCCCTTTAAAGGCATAACCTGGCTGGTTTCCCTTCCCTGGACATTAAGGGAGATTTTCAAGATCAAATGGTAGATCTCACCCCAGTGCGTGAGAGTGAAGCGTGGACAACTTATACCTGAAGCGCAACTCAGGGACTCAACTGCCTATGCGATAGAACCATGGTTCAGCCTTCTTCTGGGTAACTTCACACATTTACCATTTGTACGAGGCCTTTGCGTCATTATACGTGTCAGACGATGGGCAATCAGTGGCAAAGGTGGCGTAAACCTGCTTTTTGCGAGGCATACAGAGCCAAGATTACACGTCAGTTTGTGGTGTGGAATTAACGTGTTTGTTAGAAATTTTGGTCTCCTTGTGCAGAAAAGCCAAGTTTAATTAAAAATGCTGATGCTATTCTACTTGTTCTCATACCATGACACGAAGGCATTCCTTGAACCAAGACAAGCCTCCAGAGTGAGGCTTACGAATAAGAGTTATGCTGGTAACGATTTCCAAGCGACATGCCGGTCAAAAGTGTGCTAGTTGTAAACAAAAATACGAACAAGGTCGTTAAACAGAAAGCACTGGGGTTAAGTTGATCTCAACTTAGAAACTGGCCAACATAATAGATAGGACCAAAGTTCAACATTCTCTTGGTTAACGTCACCATTTTACAGGTTTCACAAGAACCTTGTCTCTTTGTATGTCTCAGACTGCAGGCAGTCAGTGGGTAAAGAAGTATGAAGGACAGAGCCGTGGTTGAACCCTGTTGTTTTGTATCCTTGAATAGTGGTGCTGAGCTGTGTTAATAGTTTGTAGAAAGCCATGAGAACCAGATGGGATGGGCCCTTTCCAAGCCAAGGGCTGAGCACCATTTATGTCTGTGAGAACCTCTGTGTAACCTGTGTAACCTCTCTCCTCTGAGAGGTCCAGTGAAACCATCTAAGGTGCCTCTTTCCAGCATGTTTTGTTCAGCAAGCAAAATGGGCAAACTAAGGGTAAACATTCAGCAGGTTGTCAAGTTACTAATGGTTACTAGGTGAGAGTGTTGCTACCTAAGCTTTGTTACCTTTTAGCATGAAGTTGACAAAGACATGGGTGGTCATCATAGAGATTGGAGTCCATATAACAGCATCCTTATTAGACTGCGCAGAAAATCATGGGTCTGTGTGAAAAAGAGCACATTGAATGACCCCGACGTGCTTTGAACCTTCTGATCTGGAGTCAGACGCACTACCGTTGCGCCACGAGGTCCCAGCTCGAAGCCTATAGCGCATCATGGTGCAAGGCATACTTGTTCATCGGCGTGGCGATCAAGACGCATTGGAACTCGGAGACAGGTGGTGGGCTGTGACTGTTGCGACTAGTGTCTGACATCTGGGCAAGAGCTCTTTCAGAGGACAAGGCACGAGCCCTTTAAAGGCATAACCTGGCTGGTTTCCCTTCCCTGGACATTAAGGGAGATTTTCAAGATCAAATGGTAGATCTCACCCCAGTGCGTGAGAGTGAAGCGTGGACAACTTATACCTGAAGCGCAACTCAGGGACTCAACTGCCTATGCGATAGAACCATGGTTCAGCCTTCTTCTGGGTAACTTCACACATTTACCATTTGTACGAGGCCTTTGCGTCATTATACGTGTCAGACGATGGGCAATCAGTGGCAAAGGTGGCGTAAACCTGCTTTTTGCGAGGCATACAGAGCCAAGATTACACGTCAGTTTGTGGTGTGGAATTAACGTGTTTGTTAGAAATTTTGGTCTCCTTGTGCAGAAAAGCCAAGTTTAATTAAAAATGCTGATGCTATTCTACTTGTTCTCATACCATGACACGAAGGCATTCCTTGAACCAAGACAAGCCTCCAGAGTGAGGCTTACGAATAAGAGTTATGCTGGTAACGATTTCCAAGCGACATGCCGGTCAAAAGTGTGCTAGTTGTAAACAAAAATACGAACAAGGTCGTTAAACAGAAAGCACTGGGGTTAAGTTGATCTCAACTTAGAAACTGGCCAACATAATAGATAGGACCAAAGTTCAACATTCTCTTGGTTAACGTCACCATTTTACAGGTTTCACAAGAACCTTGTCTCTTTGTATGTCTCAGACTGCAGGCAGTCAGTGGGTAAAGAAGTATGAAGGACAGAGCCGTGGTTGAACCCTGTTGTTTTGTATCCTTGAATAGTGGTGCTGAGCTGTGTTAATAGTTTGTAGAAAGCCATGAGAACCAGATGGGATGGGCCCTTTCCAAGCCAAGGGCTGAGCACCATTTATGTCTGTGAGAACCTCTGTGTAACCTGTGTAACCTCTCTCCTCTGAGAGGTCCAGTGAAACCATCCATCTAAGGTGCCTCTTTCCAGCATGTTTTGTTCAGCAAGCAAAATGGGCAAACTAAGGGTAAACATTCAGCAGGTTGTCAAGTTACTAATGGTTACTAGGTGAGAGTGTTGCTACCTAAGCTTTGTTACCTTTTAGCATGAAGTTGACAAAGACATGGGTGGTCATCATAGAGATTGGAGTCCATATAACAGCATCCTTATTAGACTGCGCAGAAAATCATGGGTCTGTGTGAAAAAGAGCACATTGAATGACCCCGACGTGCTTTGAACCTTCTGATCTGGAGTCAGACGCACTACCGTTGCGCCACGAGGTCCCAGCTCGAAGCCTATAGCGCATCATGGTGCAAGGCATACTTGTTCATCGGCGTGGCGATCAAGACGCATTGGAACTCGGAGACAGGTGGTGGGCTGTGACTGTTGCGACTAGTGTCTGACATCTGGGCAAGAGCTCTTTCAGAGGACAAGGCACGAGCCCTTTAAAGGCATAACCTGGCTGGTTTCCCTTCCCTGGACATTAAGGGAGATTTTCAAGATCAAATGGTAGATCTCACCCCAGTGCGTGAGAGTGAAGCGTGGACAACTTATACCTGAAGCGCAACTCAGGGACTCAACTGCCTATGCGATAGAACCATGGTTCAGCCTTCTTCTGGGTAACTTCACACATTTACCATTTGTACGAGGCCTTTGCGTCATTATACGTGTCAGACGATGGGCAATCAGTGGCAAAGGTGGCGTAAACCTGCTTTTTGCGAGGCATACAGAGCCAAGATTACACGTCAGTTTGTGGTGTGGAATTAACGTGTTTGTTAGAAATTTTGGTCTCCTTGTGCAGAAAAGCCAAGTTTAATTAAAAATGCTGATGCTATTCTACTTGTTCTCATACCATGACACGAAGGCATTCCTTGAACCAAGACAAGCCTCCAGAGTGAGGCTTACGAATAAGAGTTATGCTGGTAACGATTTCCAAGCGACATGCCGGTCAAAAGTGTGCTAGTTGTAAACAAAAATACGAACAAGGTCGTTAAACAGAAAGCACTGGGGTTAAGTTGATCTCAACTTAGAAACTGGCCAACATAATAGATAGGACCAAAGTTCAACATTCTCTTGGTTAACGTCACCATTTTACAGGTTTCACAAGAACCTTGTCTCTTTGTATGTCTCAGACTGCAGGCAGTCAGTGGGTAAAGAAGTATGAAGGACAGAGCCGTGGTTGAACCCTGTTGTTTTGTATCCTTGAATAGTGGTGCTGAGCTGTGTTAATAGTTTGTAGAAAGCCATGAGAACCAGATGGGATGGGCCCTTTCCAAGCCAAGGGCTGAGCACCATTTATGTCTGTGAGAACCTCTGTGTAACCTGTGTAACCTCTCTCCTCTGAGAGGTCCAGTGAAACCATCTAAGGTGCCTCTTTCCAGCATGTTTTGTTCAGCAAGCAAAATGGGCAAACTAAGGGTAAACATTCAGCAGGTTGTCAAGTTACTAATGGTTACTAGGTGAGAGTGTTGCTACCTAAGCTTTGTTACCTTTTAGCATGAAGTTGACAAAGACATGGGTGGTCATCATAGAGATTGGAGTCCATATAACAGCATCCTTATTAGACTGCGCAGAAAATCATGGGTCTGTGTGAAAAAGAGCACATTGAATGACCCCGACGTGCTTTGAACCTTCTGATCTGGAGTCAGACGCACTACCGTTGCGCCACGAGGTCCCAGCTCGAAGCCTATAGCGCATCATGGTGCAAGGCATACTTGTTCATCGGCGTGGCGATCAAGACGCATTGGAACTCGGAGACAGGTGGTGGGCTGTGACTGTTGCGACTAGTGTCTGACATCTGGGCAAGAGCTCTTTCAGAGGACAAGGCACGAGCCCTTTAAAGGCATAACCTGGCTGGTTTCCCTTCCCTGGACATTAAGGGAGATTTTCAAGATCAAATGGTAGATCTCACCCCAGTGCGTGAGAGTGAAGCGTGGACAACTTATACCTGAAGCGCAACTCAGGGACTCAACTGCCTATGCGATAGAACCATGGTTCAGCCTTCTTCTGGGTAACTTCACACATTTACCATTTGTACGAGGCCTTTGCGTCATTATACGTGTCAGACGATGGGCAATCAGTGGCAAAGGTGGCGTAAACCTGCTTTTTGCGAGGCATACAGAGCCAAGATTACACGTCAGTTTGTGGTGTGGAATTAACGTGTTTGTTAGAAATTTTGGTCTCCTTGTGCAGAAAAGCCAAGTTTAATTAAAAATGCTGATGCTATTCTACTTGTTCTCATACCATGACACGAAGGCATTCCTTGAACCAAGACAAGCCTCCAGAGTGAGGCTTACGAATAAGAGTTATGCTGGTAACGATTTCCAAGCGACATGCCGGTCAAAAGTGTGCTAGTTGTAAACAAAAATACGAACAAGGTCGTTAAACAGAAAGCACTGGGGTTAAGTTGATCTCAACTTAGAAACTGGCCAACATAATAGATAGGACCAAAGTTCAACATTCTCTTGGTTAACGTCACCATTTTACAGGTTTCACAAGAACCTTGTCTCTTTGTATGTCTCAGACTGCAGGCAGTCAGTGGGTAAAGAAGTATGAAGGACAGAGCCGTGGTTGAACCCTGTTGTTTTGTATCCTTGAATAGTGGTGCTGAGCTGTGTTAATAGTTTGTAGAAAGCCATGAGAACCAGATGGGATGGGCCCTTTCCAAGCCAAGGGCTGAGCACCATTTATGTCTGTGAGAACCTCTGTGTAACCTGTGTAACCTCTCTCCTCTGAGAGGTCCAGTGAAACCATCTAAGGTGCCTCTTTCCAGCATGTTTTGTTCAGCAAGCAAAATGGGCAAACTAAGGGTAAACATTCAGCAGGTTGTCAAGTTACTAATGGTTACTAGGTGAGAGTGTTGCTACCTAAGCTTTGTTACCTTTTAGCATGAAGTTGACAAAGACATGGGTGGTCATCATAGAGATTGGAGTCCATATAACAGCATCCTTATTAGACTGCGCAGAAAATCATGGGTCTGTGTGAAAAAGAGCACATTGAATGACCCCGACGTGCTTTGAACCTTCTGATCTGGAGTCAGACGCACTACCGTTGCGCCACGAGGTCCCAGCTCGAAGCCTATAGCGCATCATGGTGCAAGGCATACTTGTTCATCGGCGTGGCGATCAAGACGCATTGGAACTCGGAGACAGGTGGTGGGCTGTGACTGTTGCGACTAGTGTCTGACATCTGGGCAAGAGCTCTTTCAGAGGACAAGGCACGAGCCCTTTAAAGGCATAACCTGGCTGGTTTCCCTTCCCTGGACATTAAGGGAGATTTTCAAGATCAAATGGTAGATCTCACCCCAGTGCGTGAGAGTGAAGCGTGGACAACTTATACCTGAAGCGCAACTCAGGGACTCAACTGCCTATGCGATAGAACCATGGTTCAGCCTTCTTCTGGGTAACTTCACACATTTACCATTTGTACGAGGCCTTTGCGTCATTATACGTGTCAGACGATGGGCAATCAGTGGCAAAGGTGGCGTAAACCTGCTTTTTGCGAGGCATACAGAGCCAAGATTACACGTCAGTTTGTGGTGTGGAATTAACGTGTTTGTTAGAAATTTTGGTCTCCTTGTGCAGAAAAGCCAAGTTTAATTAAAAATGCTGATGCTATTCTACTTGTTCTCATACCATGACACGAAGGCATTCCTTGAACCAAGACAAGCCTCCAGAGTGAGGCTTACGAATAAGAGTTATGCTGGTAACGATTTCCAAGCGACATGCCGGTCAAAAGTGTGCTAGTTGTAAACAAAAATACGAACAAGGTCGTTAAACAGAAAGCACTGGGGTTAAGTTGATCTCAACTTAGAAACTGGCCAACATAATAGATAGGACCAAAGTTCAACATTCTCTTGGTTAACGTCACCATTTTACAGGTTTCACAAGAACCTTGTCTCTTTGTATGTCTCAGACTGCAGGCAGTCAGTGGGTAAAGAAGTATGAAGGACAGAGCCGTGGTTGAACCCTGTTGTTTTGTATCCTTGAATAGTGGTGCTGAGCTGTGTTAATAGTTTGTAGAAAGCCATGAGAACCAGATGGGATGGGCCCTTTCCAAGCCAAGGGCTGAGCACCATTTATGTCTGTGAGAACCTCTGTGTAACCTGTGTAACCTCTCTCCTCTGAGAGGTCCAGTGAAACCATCTAAGGTGCCTCTTTCCAGCATGTTTTGTTCAGCAAGCAAAATGGGCAAACTAAGGGTAAACATTCAGCAGGTTGTCAAGTTACTAATGGTTACTAGGTGAGAGTGTTGCTACCTAAGCTTTGTTACCTTTTAGCATGAAGTTGACAAAGACATGGGTGGTCATCATAGAGATTGGAGTCCATATAACAGCATCCTTATTAGACTGCGCAGAAAATCATGGGTCTGTGTGAAAAAGAGCACATTGAATGACCCCGACGTGCTTTGAACCTTCTGATCTGGAGTCAGACGCACTACCGTTGCGCCACGAGGTCCCAGCTCGAAGCCTATAGCGCATCATGGTGCAAGGCATACTTGTTCATCGGCGTGGCGATCAAGACGCATTGGAACTCGGAGACAGGTGGTGGGCTGTGACTGTTGCGACTAGTGTCTGACATCTGGGCAAGAGCTCTTTCAGAGGACAAGGCACGAGCCCTTTAAAGGCATAACCTGGCTGGTTTCCCTTCCCTGGACATTAAGGGAGATTTTCAAGATCAAATGGTAGATCTCACCCCAGTGCGTGAGAGTGAAGCGTGGACAACTTATACCTGAAGCGCAACTCAGGGACTCAACTGCCTATGCGATAGAACCATGGTTCAGCCTTCTTCTGGGTAACTTCACACATTTACCATTTGTACGAGGCCTTTGCGTCATTATACGTGTCAGACGATGGGCAATCAGTGGCAAAGGTGGCGTAAACCTGCTTTTTGCGAGGCATACAGAGCCAAGATTACACGTCAGTTTGTGGTGTGGAATTAACGTGTTTGTTAGAAATTTTGGTCTCCTTGTGCAGAAAAGCCAAGTTTAATTAAAAATGCTGATGCTATTCTACTTGTTCTCATACCATGACACGAAGGCATTCCTTGAACCAAGACAAGCCTCCAGAGTGAGGCTTACGAATAAGAGTTATGCTGGTAACGATTTCCAAGCGACATGCCGGTCAAAAGTGTGCTAGTTGTAAACAAAAATACGAACAAGGTCGTTAAACAGAAAGCACTGGGGTTAAGTTGATCTCAACTTAGAAACTGGCCAACATAATAGATAGGACCAAAGTTCAACATTCTCTTGGTTAACGTCACCATTTTACAGGTTTCACAAGAACCTTGTCTCTTTGTATGTCTCAGACTGCAGGCAGTCAGTGGGTAAAGAAGTATGAAGGACAGAGCCGTGGTTGAACCCTGTTGTTTTGTATCCTTGAATAGTGGTGCTGAGCTGTGTTAATAGTTTGTAGAAAGCCATGAGAACCAGATGGGATGGGCCCTTTCCAAGCCAAGGGCTGAGCACCATTTATGTCTGTGAGAACCTCTGTGTAACCTGTGTAACCTCTCTCCTCTGAGAGGTCCAGTGAAACCATCTAAGGTGCCTCTTTCCAGCATGTTTTGTTCAGCAAGCAAAATGGGCAAACTAAGGGTAAACATTCAGCAGGTTGTCAAGTTACTAATGGTTACTAGGTGAGAGTGTTGCTACCTAAGCTTTGTTACCTTTTAGCATGAAGTTGACAAAGACATGGGTGGTCATCATAGAGATTGGAGTCCATATAACAGCATCCTTATTAGACTGCGCAGAAAATCATGGGTCTGTGTGAAAAAGAGCACATTGAATGACCCCGACGTGCTTTGAACCTTCTGATCTGGAGTCAGACGCACTACCGTTGCGCCACGAGGTCCCAGCTCGAAGCCTATAGCGCATCATGGTGCAAGGCATACTTGTTCATCGGCGTGGCGATCAAGACGCATTGGAACTCGGAGACAGGTGGTGGGCTGTGACTGTTGCGACTAGTGTCTGACATCTGGGCAAGAGCTCTTTCAGAGGACAAGGCACGAGCCCTTTAAAGGCATAACCTGGCTGGTTTCCCTTCCCTGGACATTAAGGGAGATTTTCAAGATCAAATGGTAGATCTCACCCCAGTGCGTGAGAGTGAAGCGTGGACAACTTATACCTGAAGCGCAACTCAGGGACTCAACTGCCTATGCGATAGAACCATGGTTCAGCCTTCTTCTGGGTAACTTCACACATTTACCATTTGTACGAGGCCTTTGCGTCATTATACGTGTCAGACGATGGGCAATCAGTGGCAAAGGTGGCGTAAACCTGCTTTTTGCGAGGCATACAGAGCCAAGATTACACGTCAGTTTGTGGTGTGGAATTAACGTGTTTGTTAGAAATTTTGGTCTCCTTGTGCAGAAAAGCCAAGTTTAATTAAAAATGCTGATGCTATTCTACTTGTTCTCATACCATGACACGAAGGCATTCCTTGAACCAAGACAAGCCTCCAGAGTGAGGCTTACGAATAAGAGTTATGCTGGTAACGATTTCCAAGCGACATGCCGGTCAAAAGTGTGCTAGTTGTAAACAAAAATACGAACAAGGTCGTTAAACAGAAAGCACTGGGGTTAAGTTGATCTCAACTTAGAAACTGGCCAACATAATAGATAGGACCAAAGTTCAACATTCTCTTGGTTAACGTCACCATTTTACAGGTTTCACAAGAACCTTGTCTCTTTGTATGTCTCAGACTGCAGGCAGTCAGTGGGTAAAGAAGTATGAAGGACAGAGCCGTGGTTGAACCCTGTTGTTTTGTATCCTTGAATAGTGGTGCTGAGCTGTGTTAATAGTTTGTAGAAAGCCATGAGAACCAGATGGGATGGGCCCTTTCCAAGCCAAGGGCTGAGCACCATTTGTCTGTGAGAACTGTGAGAACCTCTGTGTAACCTGCTCAGTAACCTCTCTCCTCTGATCCTCTGAGAGGTCCAGTGAAACCATCTAAGGTGCCTCTTTCCAGCATGTTTTGTTCAGCAAGCAAAATGGGCAAACTAAGGGTAAACATTCAGCAGGTTGTCAAGTTACTAATGGTTACTAGGTGAGAGTGTTGCTACCTAAGCTTTGTTACCTTTTAGCATGAAGTTGACAAAGACATGGGTGGTCATCATAGAGATTGGAGTCCATATAACAGCATCCTTATTAGACTGCGCAGAAAATCATGGGTCTGTGTGAAAAAGAGCACATTGAATGACCCCGACGTGCTTTGAACCTTCTGATCTGGAGTCAGACGCACTACCGTTGCGCCACGAGGTCCCAGCTCGAAGCCTATAGCGCATCATGGTGCAAGGCATACTTGTTCATCGGCGTGGCGATCAAGACGCATTGGAACTCGGAGACAGGTGGTGGGCTGTGACTGTTGCGACTAGTGTCTGACATCTGGGCAAGAGCTCTTTCAGAGGACAAGGCACGAGCCCTTTAAAGGCATAACCTGGCTGGTTTCCCTTCCCTGGACATTAAGGGAGATTTTCAAGATCAAATGGTAGATCTCACCCCAGTGCGTGAGAGTGAAGCGTGGACAACTTATACCTGAAGCGCAACTCAGGGACTCAACTGCCTATGCGATAGAACCATGGTTCAGCCTTCTTCTGGGTAACTTCACACATTTACCATTTGTACGAGGCCTTTGCGTCATTATACGTGTCAGACGATGGGCAATCAGTGGCAAAGGTGGCGTAAACCTGCTTTTTGCGAGGCATACAGAGCCAAGATTACACGTCAGTTTGTGGTGTGGAATTAACGTGTTTGTTAGAAATTTTGGTCTCCTTGTGCAGAAAAGCCAAGTTTAATTAAAAATGCTGATGCTATTCTACTTGTTCTCATACCATGACACGAAGGCATTCCTTGAACCAAGACAAGCCTCCAGAGTGAGGCTTACGAATAAGAGTTATGCTGGTAACGATTTCCAAGCGACATGCCGGTCAAAAGTGTGCTAGTTGTAAACAAAAATACGAACAAGGTCGTTAAACAGAAAGCACTGGGGTTAAGTTGATCTCAACTTAGAAACTGGCCAACATAATAGATAGGACCAAAGTTCAACATTCTCTTGGTTAACGTCACCATTTTACAGGTTTCACAAGAACCTTGTCTCTTTGTATGTCTCAGACTGCAGGCAGTCAGTGGGTAAAGAAGTATGAAGGACAGAGCCGTGGTTGAACCCTGTTGTTTTGTATCCTTGAATAGTGGTGCTGAGCTGTGTTAATAGTTTGTAGAAAGCCATGAGAACCAGATGGGATGGGCCCTTTCCAAGCCAAGGGCTGAGCACCATTTATGTCTGTGAGAACCTCTGTGTAACCTGTGTAACCTCTCTCCTCTGAGAGGTCCAGTGAAACCATCTAAGGTGCCTCTTTCCAGCATGTTTTGTTCAGCAAGCAAAATGGGCAAACTAAGGGTAAACATTCAGCAGGTTGTCAAGTTACTAATGGTTACTAGGTGAGAGTGTTGCTACCTAAGCTTTGTTACCTTTTAGCATGAAGTTGACAAAGACATGGGTGGTCATCATAGAGATTGGAGTCCATATAACAGCATCCTTATTAGACTGCGCAGAAAATCATGGGTCTGTGTGAAAAAGAGCACATTGAATGACCCCGACGTGCTTTGAACCTTCTGATCTGGAGTCAGACGCACTACCGTTGCGCCACGAGGTCCCAGCTCGAAGCCTATAGCGCATCATGGTGCAAGGCATACTTGTTCATCGGCGTGGCGATCAAGACGCATTGGAACTCGGAGACAGGTGGTGGGCTGTGACTGTTGCGACTAGTGTCTGACATCTGGGCAAGAGCTCTTTCAGAGGACAAGGCACGAGCCCTTTAAAGGCATAACCTGGCTGGTTTCCCTTCCCTGGACATTAAGGGAGATTTTCAAGATCAAATGGTAGATCTCACCCCAGTGCGTGAGAGTGAAGCGTGGACAACTTATACCTGAAGCGCAACTCAGGGACTCAACTGCCTATGCGATAGAACCATGGTTCAGCCTTCTTCTGGGTAACTTCACACATTTACCATTTGTACGAGGCCTTTGCGTCATTATACGTGTCAGACGATGGGCAATCAGTGGCAAAGGTGGCGTAAACCTGCTTTTTGCGAGGCATACAGAGCCAAGATTACACGTCAGTTTGTGGTGTGGAATTAACGTGTTTGTTAGAAATTTTGGTCTCCTTGTGCAGAAAAGCCAAGTTTAATTAAAAATGCTGATGCTATTCTACTTGTTCTCATACCATGACACGAAGGCATTCCTTGAACCAAGACAAGCCTCCAGAGTGAGGCTTACGAATAAGAGTTATGCTGGTAACGATTTCCAAGCGACATGCCGGTCAAAAGTGTGCTAGTTGTAAACAAAAATACGAACAAGGTCGTTAAACAGAAAGCACTGGGGTTAAGTTGATCTCAACTTAGAAACTGGCCAACATAATAGATAGGACCAAAGTTCAACATTCTCTTGGTTAACGTCACCATTTTACAGGTTTCACAAGAACCTTGTCTCTTTGTATGTCTCAGACTGCAGGCAGTCAGTGGGTAAAGAAGTATGAAGGACAGAGCCGTGGTTGAACCCTGTTGTTTTGTATCCTTGAATAGTGGTGCTGAGCTGTGTTAATAGTTTGTAGAAAGCCATGAGAACCAGATGGGATGGGCCCTTTCCAAGCCAAGGGCTGAGCACCATTTATGTCTGTGAGAACCTCTGTGTAACCTGTGTAACCTCTCTCCTCTGAGAGGTCCAGTGAAACCATCTAAGGTGCCTCTTTCCAGCATGTTTTGTTCAGCAAGCAAAATGGGCAAACTAAGGGTAAACATTCAGCAGGTTGTCAAGTTACTAATGGTTACTAGGTGAGAGTGTTGCTACCTAAGCTTTGTTACCTTTTAGCATGAAGTTGACAAAGACATGGGTGGTCATCATAGAGATTGGAGTCCATATAACAGCATCCTTATTAGACTGCGCAGAAAATCATGGGTCTGTGTGAAAAAGAGCACATTGAATGACCCCGACGTGCTTTGAACCTTCTGATCTGGAGTCAGACGCACTACCGTTGCGCCACGAGGTCCCAGCTCGAAGCCTATAGCGCATCATGGTGCAAGGCATACTTGTTCATCGGCGTGGCGATCAAGACGCATTGGAACTCGGAGACAGGTGGTGGGCTGTGACTGTTGCGACTAGTGTCTGACATCTGGGCAAGAGCTCTTTCAGAGGACAAGGCACGAGCCCTTTAAAGGCATAACCTGGCTGGTTTCCCTTCCCTGGACATTAAGGGAGATTTTCAAGATCAAATGGTAGATCTCACCCCAGTGCGTGAGAGTGAAGCGTGGACAACTTATACCTGAAGCGCAACTCAGGGACTCAACTGCCTATGCGATAGAACCATGGTTCAGCCTTCTTCTGGGTAACTTCACACATTTACCATTTGTACGAGGCCTTTGCGTCATTATACGTGTCAGACGATGGGCAATCAGTGGCAAAGGTGGCGTAAACCTGCTTTTTGCGAGGCATACAGAGCCAAGATTACACGTCAGTTTGTGGTGTGGAATTAACGTGTTTGTTAGAAATTTTGGTCTCCTTGTGCAGAAAAGCCAAGTTTAATTAAAAATGCTGATGCTATTCTACTTGTTCTCATACCATGACACGAAGGCATTCCTTGAACCAAGACAAGCCTCCAGAGTGAGGCTTACGAATAAGAGTTATGCTGGTAACGATTTCCAAGCGACATGCCGGTCAAAAGTGTGCTAGTTGTAAACAAAAATACGAACAAGGTCGTTAAACAGAAAGCACTGGGGTTAAGTTGATCTCAACTTAGAAACTGGCCAACATAATAGATAGGACCAAAGTTCAACATTCTCTTGGTTAACGTCACCATTTTACAGGTTTCACAAGAACCTTGTCTCTTTGTATGTCTCAGACTGCAGGCAGTCAGTGGGTAAAGAAGTATGAAGGACAGAGCCGTGGTTGAACCCTGTTGTTTTGTATCCTTGAATAGTGGTGCTGAGCTGTGTTAATAGTTTGTAGAAAGCCATGAGAACCAGATGGGATGGGCCCTTTCCAAGCCAAGGGCTGAGCACCATTTATGTCTGTGAGAACCTCTGTGTAACCTGTGTAACCTCTCTCCTCTGAGAGGTCCAGTGAAACCATCTAAGGTGCCTCTTTCCAGCATGTTTTGTTCAGCAAGCAAAATGGGCAAACTAAGGGTAAACATTCAGCAGGTTGTCAAGTTACTAATGGTTACTAGGTGAGAGTGTTGCTACCTAAGCTTTGTTACCTTTTAGCATGAAGTTGACAAAGACATGGGTGGTCATCATAGAGATTGGAGTCCATATAACAGCATCCTTATTAGACTGCGCAGAAAATCATGGGTCTGTGTGAAAAAGAGCACATTGAATGACCCCGACGTGCTTTGAACCTTCTGATCTGGAGTCAGACGCACTACCGTTGCGCCACGAGGTCCCAGCTCGAAGCCTATAGCGCATCATGGTGCAAGGCATACTTGTTCATCGGCGTGGCGATCAAGACGCATTGGAACTCGGAGACAGGTGGTGGGCTGTGACTGTTGCGACTAGTGTCTGACATCTGGGCAAGAGCTCTTTCAGAGGACAAGGCACGAGCCCTTTAAAGGCATAACCTGGCTGGTTTCCCTTCCCTGGACATTAAGGGAGATTTTCAAGATCAAATGGTAGATCTCACCCCAGTGCGTGAGAGTGAAGCGTGGACAACTTATACCTGAAGCGCAACTCAGGGACTCAACTGCCTATGCGATAGAACCATGGTTCAGCCTTCTTCTGGGTAACTTCACACATTTACCATTTGTACGAGGCCTTTGCGTCATTATACGTGTCAGACGATGGGCAATCAGTGGCAAAGGTGGCGTAAACCTGCTTTTTGCGAGGCATACAGAGCCAAGATTACACGTCAGTTTGTGGTGTGGAATTAACGTGTTTGTTAGAAATTTTGGTCTCCTTGTGCAGAAAAGCCAAGTTTAATTAAAAATGCTGATGCTATTCTACTTGTTCTCATACCATGACACGAAGGCATTCCTTGAACCAAGACAAGCCTCCAGAGTGAGGCTTACGAATAAGAGTTATGCTGGTAACGATTTCCAAGCGACATGCCGGTCAAAAGTGTGCTAGTTGTAAACAAAAATACGAACAAGGTCGTTAAACAGAAAGCACTGGGGTTAAGTTGATCTCAACTTAGAAACTGGCCAACATAATAGATAGGACCAAAGTTCAACATTCTCTTGGTTAACGTCACCATTTTACAGGTTTCACAAGAACCTTGTCTCTTTGTATGTCTCAGACTGCAGGCAGTCAGTGGGTAAAGAAGTATGAAGGACAGAGCCGTGGTTGAACCCTGTTGTTTTGTATCCTTGAATAGTGGTGCTGAGCTGTGTTAATAGTTTGTAGAAAGCCATGAGAACCAGATGGGATGGGCCCTTTCCAAGCCAAGGGCTGAGCACCATTTATGTCTGTGAGAACCTCTGTGTAACCTGTGTAACCTCTCTCCTCTGAGAGGTCCAGTGAAACCATCTAAGGTGCCTCTTTCCAGCATGTTCTTGTTCAGCAAGCAAAATGGGCAAACTAAGGGTAAACATTCAGCAGGTTGTCAAGTTACTAATGGTTACTAGGTGAGAGTGTTGCTACCTAAGCTTTGTTACCTTTTAGCATGAAGTTGACAAAGACATGGGTGGTCATCATAGAGATTGGAGTCCATATAACAGCATCCTTATTAGACTGCGCAGAAAATCATGGGTCTGTGTGAAAAAGAGCACATTGAATGACCCCGACGTGCTTTGAACCTTCTGATCTGGAGTCAGACGCACTACCGTTGCGCCACGAGGTCCCAGCTCGAAGCCTATAGCGCATCATGGTGCAAGGCATACTTGTTCATCGGCGTGGCGATCAAGACGCATTGGAACTCGGAGACAGGTGGTGGGCTGTGACTGTTGCGACTAGTGTCTGACATCTGGGCAAGAGCTCTTTCAGAGGACAAGGCACGAGCCCTTTAAAGGCATAACCTGGCTGGTTTCCCTTCCCTGGACATTAAGGGAGATTTTCAAGATCAAATGGTAGATCTCACCCCAGTGCGTGAGAGTGAAGCGTGGACAACTTATACCTGAAGCGCAACTCAGGGACTCAACTGCCTATGCGATAGAACCATGGTTCAGCCTTCTTCTGGGTAACTTCACACATTTACCATTTGTACGAGGCCTTTGCGTCATTATACGTGTCAGACGATGGGCAATCAGTGGCAAAGGTGGCGTAAACCTGCTTTTTGCGAGGCATACAGAGCCAAGATTACACGTCAGTTTGTGGTGTGGAATTAACGTGTTTGTTAGAAATTTTGGTCTCCTTGTGCAGAAAAGCCAAGTTTAATTAAAAATGCTGATGCTATTCTACTTGTTCTCATACCATGACACGAAGGCATTCCTTGAACCAAGACAAGCCTCCAGAGTGAGGCTTACGAATAAGAGTTATGCTGGTAACGATTTCCAAGCGACATGCCGGTCAAAAGTGTGCTAGTTGTAAACAAAAATACGAACAAGGTCGTTAAACAGAAAGCACTGGGGTTAAGTTGATCTCAACTTAGAAACTGGCCAACATAATAGATAGGACCAAAGTTCAACATTCTCTTGGTTAACGTCACCATTTTACAGGTTTCACAAGAACCTTGTCTCTTTGTATGTCTCAGACTGCAGGCAGTCAGTGGGTAAAGAAGTATGAAGGACAGAGCCGTGGTTGAACCCTGTTGTTTTGTATCCTTGAATAGTGGTGCTGAGCTGTGTTAATAGTTTGTAGAAAGCCATGAGAACCAGATGGGATGGGCCCTTTCCAAGCCAAGGGCTGAGCACCATTTATGTCTGTGAGAACCTCTGTGTAACCTGTGTAACCTCTCTCCTCTGAGAGGTCCAGTGAAACCATCTAAGGTGCCTCTTTCCAGCATGTTTTGTTCAGCAAGCAAAATGGGCAAACTAAGGGTAAACATTCAGCAGGTTGTCAAGTTACTAATGGTTACTAGGTGAGAGTGTTGCTACCTAAGCTTTGTTACCTTTTAGCATGAAGTTGACAAAGACATGGGTGGTCATCATAGAGATTGGAGTCCATATAACAGCATCCTTATTAGACTGCGCAGAAAATCATGGGTCTGTGTGAAAAAGAGCACATTGAATGACCCCGACGTGCTTTGAACCTTCTGATCTGGAGTCAGACGCACTACCGTTGCGCCACGAGGTCCCAGCTCGAAGCCTATAGCGCATCATGGTGCAAGGCATACTTGTTCATCGGCGTGGCGATCAAGACGCATTGGAACTCGGAGACAGGTGGTGGGCTGTGACTGTTGCGACTAGTGTCTGACATCTGGGCAAGAGCTCTTTCAGAGGACAAGGCACGAGCCCTTTAAAGGCATAACCTGGCTGGTTTCCCTTCCCTGGACATTAAGGGAGATTTTCAAGATCAAATGGTAGATCTCACCCCAGTGCGTGAGAGTGAAGCGTGGACAACTTATACCTGAAGCGCAACTCAGGGACTCAACTGCCTATGCGATAGAACCATGGTTCAGCCTTCTTCTGGGTAACTTCACACATTTACCATTTGTACGAGGCCTTTGCGTCATTATACGTGTCAGACGATGGGCAATCAGTGGCAAAGGTGGCGTAAACCTGCTTTTTGCGAGGCATACAGAGCCAAGATTACACGTCAGTTTGTGGTGTGGAATTAACGTGTTTGTTAGAAATTTTGGTCTCCTTGTGCAGAAAAGCCAAGTTTAATTAAAAATGCTGATGCTATTCTACTTGTTCTCATACCATGACACGAAGGCATTCCTTGAACCAAGACAAGCCTCCAGAGTGAGGCTTACGAATAAGAGTTATGCTGGTAACGATTTCCAAGCGACATGCCGGTCAAAAGTGTGCTAGTTGTAAACAAAAATACGAACAAGGTCGTTAAACAGAAAGCACTGGGGTTAAGTTGATCTCAACTTAGAAACTGGCCAACATAATAGATAGGACCAAAGTTCAACATTCTCTTGGTTAACGTCACCATTTTACAGGTTTCACAAGAACCTTGTCTCTTTGTATGTCTCAGACTGCAGGCAGTCAGTGGGTAAAGAAGTATGAAGGACAGAGCCGTGGTTGAACCCTGTTGTTTTGTATCCTTGAATAGTGGTGCTGAGCTGTGTTAATAGTTTGTAGAAAGCCATGAGAACCAGATGGGATGGGCCCTTTCCAAGCCAAGGGCTGAGCACCATTTATGTCTGTGAGAACCTCTGTGTAACCTGTGTAACCTCTCTCCTCTGAGAGGTCCAGTGAAACCATCTAAGGTGCCTCTTTCCAGCATGTTTTGTTCAGCAAGCAAAATGGGCAAACTAAGGGTAAACATTCAGCAGGTTGTCAAGTTACTAATGGTTACTAGGTGAGAGTGTTGCTACCTAAGCTTTGTTACCTTTTAGCATGAAGTTGACAAAGACATGGGTGGTCATCATAGAGATTGGAGTCCATATAACAGCATCCTTATTAGACTGCGCAGAAAATCATGGGTCTGTGTGAAAAAGAGCACATTGAATGACCCCGACGTGCTTTGAACCTTCTGATCTGGAGTCAGACGCACTACCGTTGCGCCACGAGGTCCCAGCTCGAAGCCTATAGCGCATCATGGTGCAAGGCATACTTGTTCATCGGCGTGGCGATCAAGACGCATTGGAACTCGGAGACAGGTGGTGGGCTGTGACTGTTGCGACTAGTGTCTGACATCTGGGCAAGAGCTCTTTCAGAGGACAAGGCACGAGCCCTTTAAAGGCATAACCTGGCTGGTTTCCCTTCCCTGGACATTAAGGGAGATTTTCAAGATCAAATGGTAGATCTCACCCCAGTGCGTGAGAGTGAAGCGTGGACAACTTATACCTGAAGCGCAACTCAGGGACTCAACTGCCTATGCGATAGAACCATGGTTCAGCCTTCTTCTGGGTAACTTCACACATTTACCATTTGTACGAGGCCTTTGCGTCATTATACGTGTCAGACGATGGGCAATCAGTGGCAAAGGTGGCGTAAACCTGCTTTTTGCGAGGCATACAGAGCCAAGATTACACGTCAGTTTGTGGTGTGGAATTAACGTGTTTGTTAGAAATTTTGGTCTCCTTGTGCAGAAAAGCCAAGTTTAATTAAAAATGCTGATGCTATTCTACTTGTTCTCATACCATGACACGAAGGCATTCCTTGAACCAAGACAAGCCTCCAGAGTGAGGCTTACGAATAAGAGTTATGCTGGTAACGATTTCCAAGCGACATGCCGGTCAAAAGTGTGCTAGTTGTAAACAAAAATACGAACAAGGTCGTTAAACAGAAAGCACTGGGGTTAAGTTGATCTCAACTTAGAAACTGGCCAACATAATAGATAGGACCAAAGTTCAACATTCTCTTGGTTAACGTCACCATTTTACAGGTTTCACAAGAACCTTGTCTCTTTGTATGTCTCAGACTGCAGGCAGTCAGTGGGTAAAGAAGTATGAAGGACAGAGCCGTGGTTGAACCCTGTTGTTTTGTATCCTTGAATAGTGGTGCTGAGCTGTGTTAATAGTTTGTAGAAAGCCATGAGAACCAGATGGGATGGGCCCTTTCCAAGCCAAGGGCTGAGCACCATTTATGTCTGTGAGAACCTCTGTGTAACCTGTGTAACCTCTCTCCTCTGAGAGGTCCAGTGAAACCATCTAAGGTGCCTCTTTCCAGCATGTTTTGTTCAGCAAGCAAAATGGGCAAACTAAGGGTAAACATTCAGCAGGTTGTCAAGTTACTAATGGTTACTAGGTGAGAGTGTTGCTACCTAAGCTTTGTTACCTTTTAGCATGAAGTTGACAAAGACATGGGTGGTCATCATAGAGATTGGAGTCCATATAACAGCATCCTTATTAGACTGCGCAGAAAATCATGGGTCTGTGTGAAAAAGAGCACATTGAATGACCCCGACGTGCTTTGAACCTTCTGATCTGGAGTCAGACGCACTACCGTTGCGCCACGAGGTCCCAGCTCGAAGCCTATAGCGCATCATGGTGCAAGGCATACTTGTTCATCGGCGTGGCGATCAAGACGCATTGGAACTCGGAGACAGGTGGTGGGCTGTGACTGTTGCGACTAGTGTCTGACATCTGGGCAAGAGCTCTTTCAGAGGACAAGGCACGAGCCCTTTAAAGGCATAACCTGGCTGGTTTCCCTTCCCTGGACATTAAGGGAGATTTTCAAGATCAAATGGTAGATCTCACCCCAGTGCGTGAGAGTGAAGCGTGGACAACTTATACCTGAAGCGCAACTCAGGGACTCAACTGCCTATGCGATAGAACCATGGTTCAGCCTTCTTCTGGGTAACTTCACACATTTACCATTTGTACGAGGCCTTTGCGTCATTATACGTGTCAGACGATGGGCAATCAGTGGCAAAGGTGGCGTAAACCTGCTTTTTGCGAGGCATACAGAGCCAAGATTACACGTCAGTTTGTGGTGTGGAATTAACGTGTTTGTTAGAAATTTTGGTCTCCTTGTGCAGAAAAGCCAAGTTTAATTAAAAATGCTGATGCTATTCTACTTGTTCTCATACCATGACACGAAGGCATTCCTTGAACCAAGACAAGCCTCCAGAGTGAGGCTTACGAATAAGAGTTATGCTGGTAACGATTTCCAAGCGACATGCCGGTCAAAAGTGTGCTAGTTGTAAACAAAAATACGAACAAGGTCGTTAAACAGAAAGCACTGGGGTTAAGTTGATCTCAACTTAGAAACTGGCCAACATAATAGATAGGACCAAAGTTCAACATTCTCTTGGTTAACGTCACCATTTTACAGGTTTCACAAGAACCTTGTCTCTTTGTATGTCTCAGACTGCAGGCAGTCAGTGGGTAAAGAAGTATGAAGGACAGAGCCGTGGTTGAACCCTGTTGTTTTGTATCCTTGAATAGTGGTGCTGAGCTGTGTTAATAGTTTGTAGAAAGCCATGAGAACCAGATGGGATGGGCCCTTTCCAAGCCAAGGGCTGAGCACCATTTATGTCTGTGAGAACCTCTGTGTAACCTGTGTAACCTCTCTCCTCTGAGAGGTCCAGTGAAACCATCTAAGGTGCCTCTTTCCAGCATGTTTTGTTCAGCAAGCAAAATGGGCAAACTAAGGGTAAACATTCAGCAGGTTGTCAAGTTACTAATGGTTACTAGGTGAGAGTGTTGCTACCTAAGCTTTGTTACCTTTTAGCATGAAGTTGACAAAGACATGGGTGGTCATCATAGAGATTGGAGTCCATATAACAGCATCCTTATTAGACTGCGCAGAAAATCATGGGTCTGTGTGAAAAAGAGCACATTGAATGACCCCGACGTGCTTTGAACCTTCTGATCTGGAGTCAGACGCACTACCGTTGCGCCACGAGGTCCCAGCTCGAAGCCTATAGCGCATCATGGTGCAAGGCATACTTGTTCATCGGCGTGGCGATCAAGACGCATTGGAACTCGGAGACAGGTGGTGGGCTGTGACTGTTGCGACTAGTGTCTGACATCTGGGCAAGAGCTCTTTCAGAGGACAAGGCACGAGCCCTTTAAAGGCATAACCTGGCTGGTTTCCCTTCCCTGGACATTAAGGGAGATTTTCAAGATCAAATGGTAGATCTCACCCCAGTGCGTGAGAGTGAAGCGTGGACAACTTATACCTGAAGCGCAACTCAGGGACTCAACTGCCTATGCGATAGAACCATGGTTCAGCCTTCTTCTGGGTAACTTCACACATTTACCATTTGTACGAGGCCTTTGCGTCATTATACGTGTCAGACGATGGGCAATCAGTGGCAAAGGTGGCGTAAACCTGCTTTTTGCGAGGCATACAGAGCCAAGATTACACGTCAGTTTGTGGTGTGGAATTAACGTGTTTGTTAGAAATTTTGGTCTCCTTGTGCAGAAAAGCCAAGTTTAATTAAAAATGCTGATGCTATTCTACTTGTTCTCATACCATGACACGAAGGCATTCCTTGAACCAAGACAAGCCTCCAGAGTGAGGCTTACGAATAAGAGTTATGCTGGTAACGATTTCCAAGCGACATGCCGGTCAAAAGTGTGCTAGTTGTAAACAAAAATACGAACAAGGTCGTTAAACAGAAAGCACTGGGGTTAAGTTGATCTCAACTTAGAAACTGGCCAACATAATAGATAGGACCAAAGTTCAACATTCTCTTGGTTAACGTCACCATTTTACAGGTTTCACAAGAACCTTGTCTCTTTGTATGTCTCAGACTGCAGGCAGTCAGTGGGTAAAGAAGTATGAAGGACAGAGCCGTGGTTGAACCCTGTTGTTTTGTATCCTTGAATAGTGGTGCTGAGCTGTGTTAATAGTTTGTAGAAAGCCATGAGAACCAGATGGGATGGGCCCTTTCCAAGCCAAGGGCTGAGCACCATTTATGTCTGTGAGAACCTCTGTGTAACCTGTGTAACCTCTCTCCTCTGAGAGGTCCAGTGAAACCATCTAAGGTGCCTCTTTCCAGCATGTTTTGTTCAGCAAGCAAAATGGGCAAACTAAGGGTAAACATTCAGCAGGTTGTCAAGTTACTAATGGTTACTAGGTGAGAGTGTTGCTACCTAAGCTTTGTTACCTTTTAGCATGAAGTTGACAAAGACATGGGTGGTCATCATAGAGATTGGAGTCCATATAACAGCATCCTTATTAGACTGCGCAGAAAATCATGGGTCTGTGTGAAAAAGAGCACATTGAATGACCCCGACGTGCTTTGAACCTTCTGATCTGGAGTCAGACGCACTACCGTTGCGCCACGAGGTCCCAGCTCGAAGCCTATAGCGCATCATGGTGCAAGGCATACTTGTTCATCGGCGTGGCGATCAAGACGCATTGGAACTCGGAGACAGGTGGTGGGCTGTGACTGTTGCGACTAGTGTCTGACATCTGGGCAAGAGCTCTTTCAGAGGACAAGGCACGAGCCCTTTAAAGGCATAACCTGGCTGGTTTCCCTTCCCTGGACATTAAGGGAGATTTTCAAGATCAAATGGTAGATCTCACCCCAGTGCGTGAGAGTGAAGCGTGGACAACTTATACCTGAAGCGCAACTCAGGGACTCAACTGCCTATGCGATAGAACCATGGTTCAGCCTTCTTCTGGGTAACTTCACACATTTACCATTTGTACGAGGCCTTTGCGTCATTATACGTGTCAGACGATGGGCAATCAGTGGCAAAGGTGGCGTAAACCTGCTTTTTGCGAGGCATACAGAGCCAAGATTACACGTCAGTTTGTGGTGTGGAATTAACGTGTTTGTTAGAAATTTTGGTCTCCTTGTGCAGAAAAGCCAAGTTTAATTAAAAATGCTGATGCTATTCTACTTGTTCTCATACCATGACACGAAGGCATTCCTTGAACCAAGACAAGCCTCCAGAGTGAGGCTTACGAATAAGAGTTATGCTGGTAACGATTTCCAAGCGACATGCCGGTCAAAAGTGTGCTAGTTGTAAACAAAAATACGAACAAGGTCGTTAAACAGAAAGCACTGGGGTTAAGTTGATCTCAACTTAGAAACTGGCCAACATAATAGATAGGACCAAAGTTCAACATTCTCTTGGTTAACGTCACCATTTTACAGGTTTCACAAGAACCTTGTCTCTTTGTATGTCTCAGACTGCAGGCAGTCAGTGGGTAAAGAAGTATGAAGGACAGAGCCGTGGTTGAACCCTGTTGTTTTGTATCCTTGAATAGTGGTGCTGAGCTGTGTTAATAGTTTGTAGAAAGCCATGAGAACCAGATGGGATGGGCCCTTTCCAAGCCAAGGGCTGAGCACCATTTATGTCTGTGAGAACCTAGAGGGTCCACAGGCCTGACCTACAAGCTCGTAACGCTCTCTCTCTCTGAGAGATAGCTCAGTCGGTAGAGCATCAGAATCTGAGTCTCAACCTCTCCAGATCCTCTGAGAGGTCCAGTGAAACCATCTAAGGTGCCTCTTTCCAGCATGTTTTGTTCAGCAAGCAAAATGGGCAAACTAAGGGTAAACATTCAGCAGGTTGTCAAGTTACTAATGGTTACTAGGTGAGAGTGTTGCTACCTAAGCTTTGTTACCTTTTAGCATGAAGTTGACAAAGACATGGGTGGTCATCATAGAGATTGGAGTCCATATAACAGCATCCTTATTAGACTGCGCAGAAAATCATGGGTCTGTGTGAAAAAGAGCACATTGAATGACCCCGACGTGCTTTGAACCTTCTGATCTGGAGTCAGACGCACTACCGTTGCGCCACGAGGTCCCAGCTCGAAGCCTATAGCGCATCATGGTGCAAGGCATACTTGTTCATCGGCGTGGCGATCAAGACGCATTGGAACTCGGAGACAGGTGGTGGGCTGTGACTGTTGCGACTAGTGTCTGACATCTGGGCAAGAGCTCTTTCAGAGGACAAGGCACGAGCCCTTTAAAGGCATAACCTGGCTGGTTTCCCTTCCCTGGACATTAAGGGAGATTTTCAAGATCAAATGGTAGATCTCACCCCAGTGCGTGAGAGTGAAGCGTGGACAACTTATACCTGAAGCGCAACTCAGGGACTCAACTGCCTATGCGATAGAACCATGGTTCAGCCTTCTTCTGGGTAACTTCACACATTTACCATTTGTACGAGGCCTTTGCGTCATTATACGTGTCAGACGATGGGCAATCAGTGGCAAAGGTGGCGTAAACCTGCTTTTTGCGAGGCATACAGAGCCAAGATTACACGTCAGTTTGTGGTGTGGAATTAACGTGTTTGTTAGAAATTTTGGTCTCCTTGTGCAGAAAAGCCAAGTTTAATTAAAAATGCTGATGCTATTCTACTTGTTCTCATACCATGACACGAAGGCATTCCTTGAACCAAGACAAGCCTCCAGAGTGAGGCTTACGAATAAGAGTTATGCTGGTAACGATTTCCAAGCGACATGCCGGTCAAAAGTGTGCTAGTTGTAAACAAAAATACGAACAAGGTCGTTAAACAGAAAGCACTGGGGTTAAGTTGATCTCAACTTAGAAACTGGCCAACATAATAGATAGGACCAAAGTTCAACATTCTCTTGGTTAACGTCACCATTTTACAGGTTTCACAAGAACCTTGTCTCTTTGTATGTCTCAGACTGCAGGCAGTCAGTGGGTAAAGAAGTATGAAGGACAGAGCCGTGGTTGAACCCTGTTGTTTTGTATCCTTGAATAGTGGTGCTGAGCTGTGTTAATAGTTTGTAGAAAGCCATGAGAACCAGATGGGATGGGCCCTTTCCAAGCCAAGGGCTGAGCACCATTTATGTCTGTGAGAACCTCTGTGTAACCTGTGTAACCTCTCTCCTCTGAGAGGTCCAGTGAAACCATCTAAGGTGCCTCTTTCCAGCATGTTTTGTTCAGCAAGCAAAATGGGCAAACTAAGGGTAAACATTCAGCAGGTTGTCAAGTTACTAATGGTTACTAGGTGAGAGTGTTGCTACCTAAGCTTTGTTACCTTTTAGCATGAAGTTGACAAAGACATGGGTGGTCATCATAGAGATTGGAGTCCATATAACAGCATCCTTATTAGACTGCGCAGAAAATCATGGGTCTGTGTGAAAAAGAGCACATTGAATGACCCCGACGTGCTTTGAACCTTCTGATCTGGAGTCAGACGCACTACCGTTGCGCCACGAGGTCCCAGCTCGAAGCCTATAGCGCATCATGGTGCAAGGCATACTTGTTCATCGGCGTGGCGATCAAGACGCATTGGAACTCGGAGACAGGTGGTGGGCTGTGACTGTTGCGACTAGTGTCTGACATCTGGGCAAGAGCTCTTTCAGAGGACAAGGCACGAGCCCTTTAAAGGCATAACCTGGCTGGTTTCCCTTCCCTGGACATTAAGGGAGATTTTCAAGATCAAATGGTAGATCTCACCCCAGTGCGTGAGAGTGAAGCGTGGACAACTTATACCTGAAGCGCAACTCAGGGACTCAACTGCCTATGCGATAGAACCATGGTTCAGCCTTCTTCTGGGTAACTTCACACATTTACCATTTGTACGAGGCCTTTGCGTCATTATACGTGTCAGACGATGGGCAATCAGTGGCAAAGGTGGCGTAAACCTGCTTTTTGCGAGGCATACAGAGCCAAGATTACACGTCAGTTTGTGGTGTGGAATTAACGTGTTTGTTAGAAATTTTGGTCTCCTTGTGCAGAAAAGCCAAGTTTAATTAAAAATGCTGATGCTATTCTACTTGTTCTCATACCATGACACGAAGGCATTCCTTGAACCAAGACAAGCCTCCAGAGTGAGGCTTACGAATAAGAGTTATGCTGGTAACGATTTCCAAGCGACATGCCGGTCAAAAGTGTGCTAGTTGTAAACAAAAATACGAACAAGGTCGTTAAACAGAAAGCACTGGGGTTAAGTTGATCTCAACTTAGAAACTGGCCAACATAATAGATAGGACCAAAGTTCAACATTCTCTTGGTTAACGTCACCATTTTACAGGTTTCACAAGAACCTTGTCTCTTTGTATGTCTCAGACTGCAGGCAGTCAGTGGGTAAAGAAGTATGAAGGACAGAGCCGTGGTTGAACCCTGTTGTTTTGTATCCTTGAATAGTGGTGCTGAGCTGTGTTAATAGTTTGTAGAAAGCCATGAGAACCAGATGGGATGGGCCCTTTCCAAGCCAAGGGCTGAGCACCATTTATGTCTGTGAGAACCTCTGTGTAACCTGTGTAACCTCTCTCCTCTGAGAGGTCCAGTGAAACCATCTAAGGTGCCTCTTTCCAGCATGTTTTGTTCAGCAAGCAAAATGGGCAAACTAAGGGTAAACATTCAGCAGGTTGTCAAGTTACTAATGGTTACTAGGTGAGAGTGTTGCTACCTAAGCTTTGTTACCTTTTAGCATGAAGTTGACAAAGACATGGGTGGTCATCATAGAGATTGGAGTCCATATAACAGCATCCTTATTAGACTGCGCAGAAAATCATGGGTCTGTGTGAAAAAGAGCACATTGAATGACCCCGACGTGCTTTGAACCTTCTGATCTGGAGTCAGACGCACTACCGTTGCGCCACGAGGTCCCAGCTCGAAGCCTATAGCGCATCATGGTGCAAGGCATACTTGTTCATCGGCGTGGCGATCAAGACGCATTGGAACTCGGAGACAGGTGGTGGGCTGTGACTGTTGCGACTAGTGTCTGACATCTGGGCAAGAGCTCTTTCAGAGGACAAGGCACGAGCCCTTTAAAGGCATAACCTGGCTGGTTTCCCTTCCCTGGACATTAAGGGAGATTTTCAAGATCAAATGGTAGATCTCACCCCAGTGCGTGAGAGTGAAGCGTGGACAACTTATACCTGAAGCGCAACTCAGGGACTCAACTGCCTATGCGATAGAACCATGGTTCAGCCTTCTTCTGGGTAACTTCACACATTTACCATTTGTACGAGGCCTTTGCGTCATTATACGTGTCAGACGATGGGCAATCAGTGGCAAAGGTGGCGTAAACCTGCTTTTTGCGAGGCATACAGAGCCAAGATTACACGTCAGTTTGTGGTGTGGAATTAACGTGTTTGTTAGAAATTTTGGTCTCCTTGTGCAGAAAAGCCAAGTTTAATTAAAAATGCTGATGCTATTCTACTTGTTCTCATACCATGACACGAAGGCATTCCTTGAACCAAGACAAGCCTCCAGAGTGAGGCTTACGAATAAGAGTTATGCTGGTAACGATTTCCAAGCGACATGCCGGTCAAAAGTGTGCTAGTTGTAAACAAAAATACGAACAAGGTCGTTAAACAGAAAGCACTGGGGTTAAGTTGATCTCAACTTAGAAACTGGCCAACATAATAGATAGGACCAAAGTTCAACATTCTCTTGGTTAACGTCACCATTTTACAGGTTTCACAAGAACCTTGTCTCTTTGTATGTCTCAGACTGCAGGCAGTCAGTGGGTAAAGAAGTATGAAGGACAGAGCCGTGGTTGAACCCTGTTGTTTTGTATCCTTGAATAGTGGTGCTGAGCTGTGTTAATAGTTTGTAGAAAGCCATGAGAACCAGATGGGATGGGCCCTTTCCAAGCCAAGGGCTGAGCACCATTTATGTCTGTGAGAACCACCATGACCTACAAGCTATAAAGTCTCTCTCTCTCTCGTAGAGAGAGCATCAGACTCTGTGTAACCTGTGTAACCTCTCTCCTCTGAGAGGTCCAGTGAAACCATCTAAGGTGCCTCTTTCCAGCATGTTTTGTTCAGCAAGCAAAATGGGCAAACTAAGGGTAAACATTCAGCAGGTTGTCAAGTTACTAATGGTTACTAGGTGAGAGTGTTGCTACCTAAGCTTTGTTACCTTTTAGCATGAAGTTGACAAAGACATGGGTGGTCATCATAGAGATTGGAGTCCATATAACAGCATCCTTATTAGACTGCGCAGAAAATCATGGGTCTGTGTGAAAAAGAGCACATTGAATGACCCCGACGTGCTTTGAACCTTCTGATCTGGAGTCAGACGCACTACCGTTGCGCCACGAGGTCCCAGCTCGAAGCCTATAGCGCATCATGGTGCAAGGCATACTTGTTCATCGGCGTGGCGATCAAGACGCATTGGAACTCGGAGACAGGTGGTGGGCTGTGACTGTTGCGACTAGTGTCTGACATCTGGGCAAGAGCTCTTTCAGAGGACAAGGCACGAGCCCTTTAAAGGCATAACCTGGCTGGTTTCCCTTCCCTGGACATTAAGGGAGATTTTCAAGATCAAATGGTAGATCTCACCCCAGTGCGTGAGAGTGAAGCGTGGACAACTTATACCTGAAGCGCAACTCAGGGACTCAACTGCCTATGCGATAGAACCATGGTTCAGCCTTCTTCTGGGTAACTTCACACATTTACCATTTGTACGAGGCCTTTGCGTCATTATACGTGTCAGACGATGGGCAATCAGTGGCAAAGGTGGCGTAAACCTGCTTTTTGCGAGGCATACAGAGCCAAGATTACACGTCAGTTTGTGGTGTGGAATTAACGTGTTTGTTAGAAATTTTGGTCTCCTTGTGCAGAAAAGCCAAGTTTAATTAAAAATGCTGATGCTATTCTACTTGTTCTCATACCATGACACGAAGGCATTCCTTGAACCAAGACAAGCCTCCAGAGTGAGGCTTACGAATAAGAGTTATGCTGGTAACGATTTCCAAGCGACATGCCGGTCAAAAGTGTGCTAGTTGTAAACAAAAATACGAACAAGGTCGTTAAACAGAAAGCACTGGGGTTAAGTTGATCTCAACTTAGAAACTGGCCAACATAATAGATAGGACCAAAGTTCAACATTCTCTTGGTTAACGTCACCATTTTACAGGTTTCACAAGAACCTTGTCTCTTTGTATGTCTCAGACTGCAGGCAGTCAGTGGGTAAAGAAGTATGAAGGACAGAGCCGTGGTTGAACCCTGTTGTTTTGTATCCTTGAATAGTGGTGCTGAGCTGTGTTAATAGTTTGTAGAAAGCCATGAGAACCAGATGGGATGGGCCCTTTCCAAGCCAAGGGCTGAGCACCATTTATGTCTGTGAGAACCTCTGTGTAACCTGTGTAACCTCTCTCCTCTGAGAGGTCCAGTGAAACCATCTAAGGTGCCTCTTTCCAGCATGTTTTGTTCAGCAAGCAAAATGGGCAAACTAAGGGTAAACATTCAGCAGGTTGTCAAGTTACTAATGGTTACTAGGTGAGAGTGTTGCTACCTAAGCTTTGTTACCTTTTAGCATGAAGTTGACAAAGACATGGGTGGTCATCATAGAGATTGGAGTCCATATAACAGCATCCTTATTAGACTGCGCAGAAAATCATGGGTCTGTGTGAAAAAGAGCACATTGAATGACCCCGACGTGCTTTGAACCTTCTGATCTGGAGTCAGACGCACTACCGTTGCGCCACGAGGTCCCAGCTCGAAGCCTATAGCGCATCATGGTGCAAGGCATACTTGTTCATCGGCGTGGCGATCAAGACGCATTGGAACTCGGAGACAGGTGGTGGGCTGTGACTGTTGCGACTAGTGTCTGACATCTGGGCAAGAGCTCTTTCAGAGGACAAGGCACGAGCCCTTTAAAGGCATAACCTGGCTGGTTTCCCTTCCCTGGACATTAAGGGAGATTTTCAAGATCAAATGGTAGATCTCACCCCAGTGCGTGAGAGTGAAGCGTGGACAACTTATACCTGAAGCGCAACTCAGGGACTCAACTGCCTATGCGATAGAACCATGGTTCAGCCTTCTTC
This sequence comes from Ictalurus punctatus, assembly GCF_001660625.3. Lineage (NCBI taxonomy): Eukaryota > Metazoa > Chordata > Actinopteri > Siluriformes > Ictaluridae > Ictalurus > Ictalurus punctatus. The sequence continues at coordinate 68,574 of NW_026521102.1, forward strand.
TGGGTAACTTCACACATTTACCATTTGTACGAGGCCTTTGCGTCATTATACGTGTCAGACGATGGGCAATCAGTGGCAAAGGTGGCGTAAACCTGCTTTTTGCGAGGCATACAGAGCCAAGATTACACGTCAGTTTGTGGTGTGGAATTAACGTGTTTGTTAGAAATTTTGGTCTCCTTGTGCAGAAAAGCCAAGTTTAATTAAAAATGCTGATGCTATTCTACTTGTTCTCATACCATGACACGAAGGCATTCCTTGAACCAAGACAAGCCTCCAGAGTGAGGCTTACGAATAAGAGTTATGCTGGTAACGATTTCCAAGCGACATGCCGGTCAAAAGTGTGCTAGTTGTAAACAAAAATACGAACAAGGTCGTTAAACAGAAAGCACTGGGGTTAAGTTGATCTCAACTTAGAAACTGGCCAACATAATAGATAGGACCAAAGTTCAACATTCTCTTGGTTAACGTCACCATTTTACAGGTTTCACAAGAACCTTGTCTCTTTGTATGTCTCAGACTGCAGGCAGTCAGTGGGTAAAGAAGTATGAAGGACAGAGCCGTGGTTGAACCCTGTTGTTTTGTATCCTTGAATAGTGGTGCTGAGCTGTGTTAATAGTTTGTAGAAAGCCATGAGAACCAGATGGGATGGGCCCTTTCCAAGCCAAGGGCTGAGCACCATTTATGTCTGTGAGAACCTCTGTGTAACCTGTGTAACCTCTCTCCTCTGAGAGGTCCAGTGAAACCATCTAAGGTGCCTCTTTCCAGCATGTTTTGTTCAGCAAGCAAAATGGGCAAACTAAGGGTAAACATTCAGCAGGTTGTCAAGTTACTAATGGTTACTAGGTGAGAGTGTTGCTACCTAAGCTTTGTTACCTTTTAGCATGAAGTTGACAAAGACATGGGTGGTCATCATAGAGATTGGAGTCCATATAACAGCATCCTTATTAGACTGCGCAGAAAATCATGGGTCTGTGTGAAAAAGAGCACATTGAATGACCCCGACGTGCTTTGAACCTTCTGATCTGGAGTCAGACGCACTACCGTTGCGCCACGAGGTCCCAGCTCGAAGCCTATAGCGCATCATGGTGCAAGGCATACTTGTTCATCGGCGTGGCGATCAAGACGCATTGGAACTCGGAGACAGGTGGTGGGCTGTGACTGTTGCGACTAGTGTCTGACATCTGGGCAAGAGCTCTTTCAGAGGACAAGGCACGAGCCCTTTAAAGGCATAACCTGGCTGGTTTCCCTTCCCTGGACATTAAGGGAGATTTTCAAGATCAAATGGTAGATCTCACCCCAGTGCGTGAGAGTGAAGCGTGGACAACTTATACCTGAAGCGCAACTCAGGGACTCAACTGCCTATGCGATAGAACCATGGTTCAGCCTTCTTCTGGGTAACTTCACACATTTACCATTTGTACGAGGCCTTTGCGTCATTATACGTGTCAGACGATGGGCAATCAGTGGCAAAGGTGGCGTAAACCTGCTTTTTGCGAGGCATACAGAGCCAAGATTACACGTCAGTTTGTGGTGTGGAATTAACGTGTTTGTTAGAAATTTTGGTCTCCTTGTGCAGAAAAGCCAAGTTTAATTAAAAATGCTGATGCTATTCTACTTGTTCTCATACCATGACACGAAGGCATTCCTTGAACCAAGACAAGCCTCCAGAGTGAGGCTTACGAATAAGAGTTATGCTGGTAACGATTTCCAAGCGACATGCCGGTCAAAAGTGTGCTAGTTGTAAACAAAAATACGAACAAGGTCGTTAAACAGAAAGCACTGGGGTTAAGTTGATCTCAACTTAGAAACTGGCCAACATAATAGATAGGACCAAAGTTCAACATTCTCTTGGTTAACGTCACCATTTTACAGGTTTCACAAGAACCTTGTCTCTTTGTATGTCTCAGACTGCAGGCAGTCAGTGGGTAAAGAAGTATGAAGGACAGAGCCGTGGTTGAACCCTGTTGTTTTGTATCCTTGAATAGTGGTGCTGAGCTGTGTTAATAGTTTGTAGAAAGCCATGAGAACCAGATGGGATGGGCCCTTTCCAAGCCAAGGGCTGAGCACCATTTATGTCTGTGAGAACCTCTGTGTAACCTGTAGTAACCTCTCTCCTCTGAGAGGTCCAGTGAAACCATCTAAGGTGCCTCTTTCCAGCATGTTTTGTTCAGCAAGCAAAATGGGCAAACTAAGGGTAAACATTCAGCAGGTTGTCAAGTTACTAATGGTTACTAGGTGAGAGTGTTGCTACCTAAGCTTTGTTACCTTTTAGCATGAAGTTGACAAAGACATGGGTGGTCATCATAGAGATTGGAGTCCATATAACAGCATCCTTATTAGACTGCGCAGAAAATCATGGGTCTGTGTGAAAAAGAGCACATTGAATGACCCCGACGTGCTTTGAACCTTCTGATCTGGAGTCAGACGCACTACCGTTGCGCCACGAGGTCCCAGCTCGAAGCCTATAGCGCATCATGGTGCAAGGCATACTTGTTCATCGGCGTGGCGATCAAGACGCATTGGAACTCGGAGACAGGTGGTGGGCTGTGACTGTTGCGACTAGTGTCTGACATCTGGGCAAGAGCTCTTTCAGAGGACAAGGCACGAGCCCTTTAAAGGCATAACCTGGCTGGTTTCCCTTCCCTGGACATTAAGGGAGATTTTCAAGATCAAATGGTAGATCTCACCCCAGTGCGTGAGAGTGAAGCGTGGACAACTTATACCTGAAGCGCAACTCAGGGACTCAACTGCCTATGCGATAGAACCATGGTTCAGCCTTCTTCTGGGTAACTTCACACATTTACCATTTGTACGAGGCCTTTGCGTCATTATACGTGTCAGACGATGGGCAATCAGTGGCAAAGGTGGCGTAAACCTGCTTTTTGCGAGGCATACAGAGCCAAGATTACACGTCAGTTTGTGGTGTGGAATTAACGTGTTTGTTAGAAATTTTGGTCTCCTTGTGCAGAAAAGCCAAGTTTAATTAAAAATGCTGATGCTATTCTACTTGTTCTCATACCATGACACGAAGGCATTCCTTGAACCAAGACAAGCCTCCAGAGTGAGGCTTACGAATAAGAGTTATGCTGGTAACGATTTCCAAGCGACATGCCGGTCAAAAGTGTGCTAGTTGTAAACAAAAATACGAACAAGGTCGTTAAACAGAAAGCACTGGGGTTAAGTTGATCTCAACTTAGAAACTGGCCAACATAATAGATAGGACCAAAGTTCAACATTCTCTTGGTTAACGTCACCATTTTACAGGTTTCACAAGAACCTTGTCTCTTTGTATGTCTCAGACTGCAGGCAGTCAGTGGGTAAAGAAGTATGAAGGACAGAGCCGTGGTTGAACCCTGTTGTTTTGTATCCTTGAATAGTGGTGCTGAGCTGTGTTAATAGTTTGTAGAAAGCCATGAGAACCAGATGGGATGGGCCCTTTCCAAGCCAAGGGCTGAGCACCATTTATGTCTGTGAGAACCTCTGTGTAACCTGTGTAACCTCTCTCCTCTGAGAGGTCCAGTGAAACCATCTAAGGTGCCTCTTTCCAGCATGTTTTGTTCAGCAAGCAAAATGGGCAAACTAAGGGTAAACATTCAGCAGGTTGTCAAGTTACTAATGGTTACTAGGTGAGAGTGTTGCTACCTAAGCTTTGTTACCTTTTAGCATGAAGTTGACAAAGACATGGGTGGTCATCATAGAGATTGGAGTCCATATAACAGCATCCTTATTAGACTGCGCAGAAAATCATGGGTCTGTGTGAAAAAGAGCACATTGAATGACCCCGACGTGCTTTGAACCTTCTGATCTGGAGTCAGACGCACTACCGTTGCGCCACGAGGTCCCAGCTCGAAGCCTATAGCGCATCATGGTGCAAGGCATACTTGTTCATCGGCGTGGCGATCAAGACGCATTGGAACTCGGAGACAGGTGGTGGGCTGTGACTGTTGCGACTAGTGTCTGACATCTGGGCAAGAGCTCTTTCAGAGGACAAGGCACGAGCCCTTTAAAGGCATAACCTGGCTGGTTTCCCTTCCCTGGACATTAAGGGAGATTTTCAAGATCAAATGGTAGATCTCACCCCAGTGCGTGAGAGTGAAGCGTGGACAACTTATACCTGAAGCGCAACTCAGGGACTCAACTGCCTATGCGATAGAACCATGGTTCAGCCTTCTTCTGGGTAACTTCACACATTTACCATTTGTACGAGGCCTTTGCGTCATTATACGTGTCAGACGATGGGCAATCAGTGGCAAAGGTGGCGTAAACCTGCTTTTTGCGAGGCATACAGAGCCAAGATTACACGTCAGTTTGTGGTGTGGAATTAACGTGTTTGTTAGAAATTTTGGTCTCCTTGTGCAGAAAAGCCAAGTTTAATTAAAAATGCTGATGCTATTCTACTTGTTCTCATACCATGACACGAAGGCATTCCTTGAACCAAGACAAGCCTCCAGAGTGAGGCTTACGAATAAGAGTTATGCTGGTAACGATTTCCAAGCGACATGCCGGTCAAAAGTGTGCTAGTTGTAAACAAAAATACGAACAAGGTCGTTAAACAGAAAGCACTGGGGTTAAGTTGATCTCAACTTAGAAACTGGCCAACATAATAGATAGGACCAAAGTTCAACATTCTCTTGGTTAACGTCACCATTTTACAGGTTTCACAAGAACCTTGTCTCTTTGTATGTCTCAGACTGCAGGCAGTCAGTGGGTAAAGAAGTATGAAGGACAGAGCCGTGGTTGAACCCTGTTGTTTTGTATCCTTGAATAGTGGTGCTGAGCTGTGTTAATAGTTTGTAGAAAGCCATGAGAACCAGATGGGATGGGCCCTTTCCAAGCCAAGGGCTGAGCACCATTTATGTCTGTGAGAACCTCTGTGTAACCTGTGTAACCTCTCTCCTCTGAGAGGTCCAGTGAAACCATCTAAGGTGCCTCTTTCCAGCATGTTTTGTTCAGCAAGCAAAATGGGCAAACTAAGGGTAAACATTCAGCAGGTTGTCAAGTTACTAATGGTTACTAGGTGAGAGTGTTGCTACCTAAGCTTTGTTACCTTTTAGCATGAAGTTGACAAAGACATGGGTGGTCATCATAGAGATTGGAGTCCATATAACAGCATCCTTATTAGACTGCGCAGAAAATCATGGGTCTGTGTGAAAAAGAGCACATTGAATGACCCCGACGTGCTTTGAACCTTCTGATCTGGAGTCAGACGCACTACCGTTGCGCCACGAGGTCCCAGCTCGAAGCCTATAGCGCATCATGGTGCAAGGCATACTTGTTCATCGGCGTGGCGATCAAGACGCATTGGAACTCGGAGACAGGTGGTGGGCTGTGACTGTTGCGACTAGTGTCTGACATCTGGGCAAGAGCTCTTTCAGAGGACAAGGCACGAGCCCTTTAAAGGCATAACCTGGCTGGTTTCCCTTCCCTGGACATTAAGGGAGATTTTCAAGATCAAATGGTAGATCTCACCCCAGTGCGTGAGAGTGAAGCGTGGACAACTTATACCTGAAGCGCAACTCAGGGACTCAACTGCCTATGCGATAGAACCATGGTTCAGCCTTCTTCTGGGTAACTTCACACATTTACCATTTGTACGAGGCCTTTGCGTCATTATACGTGTCAGACGATGGGCAATCAGTGGCAAAGGTGGCGTAAACCTGCTTTTTGCGAGGCATACAGAGCCAAGATTACACGTCAGTTTGTGGTGTGGAATTAACGTGTTTGTTAGAAATTTTGGTCTCCTTGTGCAGAAAAGCCAAGTTTAATTAAAAATGCTGATGCTATTCTACTTGTTCTCATACCATGACACGAAGGCATTCCTTGAACCAAGACAAGCCTCCAGAGTGAGGCTTACGAATAAGAGTTATGCTGGTAACGATTTCCAAGCGACATGCCGGTCAAAAGTGTGCTAGTTGTAAACAAAAATACGAACAAGGTCGTTAAACAGAAAGCACTGGGGTTAAGTTGATCTCAACTTAGAAACTGGCCAACATAATAGATAGGACCAAAGTTCAACATTCTCTTGGTTAACGTCACCATTTTACAGGTTTCACAAGAACCTTGTCTCTTTGTATGTCTCAGACTGCAGGCAGTCAGTGGGTAAAGAAGTATGAAGGACAGAGCCGTGGTTGAACCCTGTTGTTTTGTATCCTTGAATAGTGGTGCTGAGCTGTGTTAATAGTTTGTAGAAAGCCATGAGAACCAGATGGGATGGGCCCTTTCCAAGCCAAGGGCTGAGCACCATTTATGTCTGTGAGAACCTCTGTGTAACCTGTGTAACCTCTCTCCTCTGAGAGGTCCAGTGAAACCATCTAAGGTGCCTCTTTCCAGCATGTTTTGTTCAGCAAGCAAAATGGGCAAACTAAGGGTAAACATTCAGCAGGTTGTCAAGTTACTAATGGTTACTAGGTGAGAGTGTTGCTACCTAAGCTTTGTTACCTTTTAGCATGAAGTTGACAAAGACATGGGTGGTCATCATAGAGATTGGAGTCCATATAACAGCATCCTTATTAGACTGCGCAGAAAATCATGGGTCTGTGTGAAAAAGAGCACATTGAATGACCCCGACGTGCTTTGAACCTTCTGATCTGGAGTCAGACGCACTACCGTTGCGCCACGAGGTCCCAGCTCGAAGCCTATAGCGCATCATGGTGCAAGGCATACTTGTTCATCGGCGTGGCGATCAAGACGCATTGGAACTCGGAGACAGGTGGTGGGCTGTGACTGTTGCGACTAGTGTCTGACATCTGGGCAAGAGCTCTTTCAGAGGACAAGGCACGAGCCCTTTAAAGGCATAACCTGGCTGGTTTCCCTTCCCTGGACATTAAGGGAGATTTTCAAGATCAAATGGTAGATCTCACCCCAGTGCGTGAGAGTGAAGCGTGGACAACTTATACCTGAAGCGCAACTCAGGGACTCAACTGCCTATGCGATAGAACCATGGTTCAGCCTTCTTCTGGGTAACTTCACACATTTACCATTTGTACGAGGCCTTTGCGTCATTATACGTGTCAGACGATGGGCAATCAGTGGCAAAGGTGGCGTAAACCTGCTTTTTGCGAGGCATACAGAGCCAAGATTACACGTCAGTTTGTGGTGTGGAATTAACGTGTTTGTTAGAAATTTTGGTCTCCTTGTGCAGAAAAGCCAAGTTTAATTAAAAATGCTGATGCTATTCTACTTGTTCTCATACCATGACACGAAGGCATTCCTTGAACCAAGACAAGCCTCCAGAGTGAGGCTTACGAATAAGAGTTATGCTGGTAACGATTTCCAAGCGACATGCCGGTCAAAAGTGTGCTAGTTGTAAACAAAAATACGAACAAGGTCGTTAAACAGAAAGCACTGGGGTTAAGTTGATCTCAACTTAGAAACTGGCCAACATAATAGATAGGACCAAAGTTCAACATTCTCTTGGTTAACGTCACCATTTTACAGGTTTCACAAGAACCTTGTCTCTTTGTATGTCTCAGACTGCAGGCAGTCAGTGGGTAAAGAAGTATGAAGGACAGAGCCGTGGTTGAACCCTGTTGTTTTGTATCCTTGAATAGTGGTGCTGAGCTGTGTTAATAGTTTGTAGAAAGCCATGAGAACCAGATGGGATGGGCCCTTTCCAAGCCAAGGGCTGAGCACCATTTATGTCTGTGAGAACCTGAACTGGGTCCACAGGCCTGACCTACAAGCTCGAGGGTAAAGTGCTCTCTCTCTCTCTCGAGCCAGATAGCTCAGTCGGTAGAGCATCAGACAATCTGAGGGTCAGGTTCAACCGTTGTAGTACCCTCCAGATCCTCTGAGAGGTCCAGTGAAACCATCTAAGGTGCCTCTTTCCAGCATGTTTTGTTCAGCAAGCAAAATGGGCAAACTAAGGGTAAACATTCAGCAGGTTGTCAAGTTACTAATGGTTACTAGGTGAGAGTGTTGCTACCTAAGCTTTGTTACCTTTTAGCATGAAGTTGACAAAGACATGGGTGGTCATCATAGAGATTGGAGTCCATATAACAGCATCCTTATTAGACTGCGCAGAAAATCATGGGTCTGTGTGAAAAAGAGCACATTGAATGACCCCGACGTGCTTTGAACCTTCTGATCTGGAGTCAGACGCACTACCGTTGCGCCACGAGGTCCCAGCTCGAAGCCTATAGCGCATCATGGTGCAAGGCATACTTGTTCATCGGCGTGGCGATCAAGACGCATTGGAACTCGGAGACAGGTGGTGGGCTGTGACTGTTGCGACTAGTGTCTGACATCTGGGCAAGAGCTCTTTCAGAGGACAAGGCACGAGCCCTTTAAAGGCATAACCTGGCTGGTTTCCCTTCCCTGGACATTAAGGGAGATTTTCAAGATCAAATGGTAGATCTCACCCCAGTGCGTGAGAGTGAAGCGTGGACAACTTATACCTGAAGCGCAACTCAGGGACTCAACTGCCTATGCGATAGAACCATGGTTCAGCCTTCTTCTGGGTAACTTCACACATTTACCATTTGTACGAGGCCTTTGCGTCATTATACGTGTCAGACGATGGGCAATCAGTGGCAAAGGTGGCGTAAACCTGCTTTTTGCGAGGCATACAGAGCCAAGATTACACGTCAGTTTGTGGTGTGGAATTAACGTGTTTGTTAGAAATTTTGGTCTCCTTGTGCAGAAAAGCCAAGTTTAATTAAAAATGCTGATGCTATTCTACTTGTTCTCATACCATGACACGAAGGCATTCCTTGAACCAAGACAAGCCTCCAGAGTGAGGCTTACGAATAAGAGTTATGCTGGTAACGATTTCCAAGCGACATGCCGGTCAAAAGTGTGCTAGTTGTAAACAAAAATACGAACAAGGTCGTTAAACAGAAAGCACTGGGGTTAAGTTGATCTCAACTTAGAAACTGGCCAACATAATAGATAGGACCAAAGTTCAACATTCTCTTGGTTAACGTCACCATTTTACAGGTTTCACAAGAACCTTGTCTCTTTGTATGTCTCAGACTGCAGGCAGTCAGTGGGTAAAGAAGTATGAAGGACAGAGCCGTGGTTGAACCCTGTTGTTTTGTATCCTTGAATAGTGGTGCTGAGCTGTGTTAATAGTTTGTAGAAAGCCATGAGAACCAGATGGGATGGGCCCTTTCCAAGCCAAGGGCTGAGCACCATTTATGTCTGTGAGAACCTCTGTGTAACCTGTGTAACCTCTCTCCTCTGAGAGGTCCAGTGAAACCATCTAAGGTGCCTCTTTCCAGCATGTTTTGTTCAGCAAGCAAAATGGGCAAACTAAGGGTAAACATTCAGCAGGTTGTCAAGTTACTAATGGTTACTAGGTGAGAGTGTTGCTACCTAAGCTTTGTTACCTTTTAGCATGAAGTTGACAAAGACATGGGTGGTCATCATAGAGATTGGAGTCCATATAACAGCATCCTTATTAGACTGCGCAGAAAATCATGGGTCTGTGTGAAAAAGAGCACATTGAATGACCCCGACGTGCTTTGAACCTTCTGATCTGGAGTCAGACGCACTACCGTTGCGCCACGAGGTCCCAGCTCGAAGCCTATAGCGCATCATGGTGCAAGGCATACTTGTTCATCGGCGTGGCGATCAAGACGCATTGGAACTCGGAGACAGGTGGTGGGCTGTGACTGTTGCGACTAGTGTCTGACATCTGGGCAAGAGCTCTTTCAGAGGACAAGGCACGAGCCCTTTAAAGGCATAACCTGGCTGGTTTCCCTTCCCTGGACATTAAGGGAGATTTTCAAGATCAAATGGTAGATCTCACCCCAGTGCGTGAGAGTGAAGCGTGGACAACTTATACCTGAAGCGCAACTCAGGGACTCAACTGCCTATGCGATAGAACCATGGTTCAGCCTTCTTCTGGGTAACTTCACACATTTACCATTTGTACGAGGCCTTTGCGTCATTATACGTGTCAGACGATGGGCAATCAGTGGCAAAGGTGGCGTAAACCTGCTTTTTGCGAGGCATACAGAGCCAAGATTACACGTCAGTTTGTGGTGTGGAATTAACGTGTTTGTTAGAAATTTTGGTCTCCTTGTGCAGAAAAGCCAAGTTTAATTAAAAATGCTGATGCTATTCTACTTGTTCTCATACCATGACACGAAGGCATTCCTTGAACCAAGACAAGCCTCCAGAGTGAGGCTTACGAATAAGAGTTATGCTGGTAACGATTTCCAAGCGACATGCCGGTCAAAAGTGTGCTAGTTGTAAACAAAAATACGAACAAGGTCGTTAAACAGAAAGCACTGGGGTTAAGTTGATCTCAACTTAGAAACTGGCCAACATAATAGATAGGACCAAAGTTCAACATTCTCTTGGTTAACGTCACCATTTTACAGGTTTCACAAGAACCTTGTCTCTTTGTATGTCTCAGACTGCAGGCAGTCAGTGGGTAAAGAAGTATGAAGGACAGAGCCGTGGTTGAACCCTGTTGTTTTGTATCCTTGAATAGTGGTGCTGAGCTGTGTTAATAGTTTGTAGAAAGCCATGAGAACCAGATGGGATGGGCCCTTTCCAAGCCAAGGGCTGAGCACCATTTATGTCTGTGAGAACCTCTGTGTAACCTGTGTAACCTCTCTCCTCTGAGAGGTCCAGTGAAACCATCTAAGGTGCCTCTTTCCAGCATGTTTTGTTCAGCAAGCAAAATGGGCAAACTAAGGGTAAACATTCAGCAGGTTGTCAAGTTACTAATGGTTACTAGGTGAGAGTGTTGCTACCTAAGCTTTGTTACCTTTTAGCATGAAGTTGACAAAGACATGGGTGGTCATCATAGAGATTGGAGTCCATATAACAGCATCCTTATTAGACTGCGCAGAAAATCATGGGTCTGTGTGAAAAAGAGCACATTGAATGACCCCGACGTGCTTTGAACCTTCTGATCTGGAGTCAGACGCACTACCGTTGCGCCACGAGGTCCCAGCTCGAAGCCTATAGCGCATCATGGTGCAAGGCATACTTGTTCATCGGCGTGGCGATCAAGACGCATTGGAACTCGGAGACAGGTGGTGGGCTGTGACTGTTGCGACTAGTGTCTGACATCTGGGCAAGAGCTCTTTCAGAGGACAAGGCACGAGCCCTTTAAAGGCATAACCTGGCTGGTTTCCCTTCCCTGGACATTAAGGGAGATTTTCAAGATCAAATGGTAGATCTCACCCCAGTGCGTGAGAGTGAAGCGTGGACAACTTATACCTGAAGCGCAACTCAGGGACTCAACTGCCTATGCGATAGAACCATGGTTCAGCCTTCTTCTGGGTAACTTCACACATTTACCATTTGTACGAGGCCTTTGCGTCATTATACGTGTCAGACGATGGGCAATCAGTGGCAAAGGTGGCGTAAACCTGCTTTTTGCGAGGCATACAGAGCCAAGATTACACGTCAGTTTGTGGTGTGGAATTAACGTGTTTGTTAGAAATTTTGGTCTCCTTGTGCAGAAAAGCCAAGTTTAATTAAAAATGCTGATGCTATTCTACTTGTTCTCATACCATGACACGAAGGCATTCCTTGAACCAAGACAAGCCTCCAGAGTGAGGCTTACGAATAAGAGTTATGCTGGTAACGATTTCCAAGCGACATGCCGGTCAAAAGTGTGCTAGTTGTAAACAAAAATACGAACAAGGTCGTTAAACAGAAAGCACTGGGGTTAAGTTGATCTCAACTTAGAAACTGGCCAACATAATAGATAGGACCAAAGTTCAACATTCTCTTGGTTAACGTCACCATTTTACAGGTTTCACAAGAACCTTGTCTCTTTGTATGTCTCAGACTGCAGGCAGTCAGTGGGTAAAGAAGTATGAAGGACAGAGCCGTGGTTGAACCCTGTTGTTTTGTATCCTTGAATAGTGGTGCTGAGCTGTGTTAATAGTTTGTAGAAAGCCATGAGAACCAGATGGGATGGGCCCTTTCCAAGCCAAGGGCTGAGCACCATTTATGTCTGTGAGAACCTCTGTGTAACCTGTGTAACCTCTCTCCTCTGAGAGGTCCAGTGAAACCATCTAAGGTGCCTCTTTCCAGCATGTTTTGTTCAGCAAGCAAAATGGGCAAACTAAGGGTAAACATTCAGCAGGTTGTCAAGTTACTAATGGTTACTAGGTGAGAGTGTTGCTACCTAAGCTTTGTTACCTTTTAGCATGAAGTTGACAAAGACATGGGTGGTCATCATAGAGATTGGAGTCCATATAACAGCATCCTTATTAGACTGCGCAGAAAATCATGGGTCTGTGTGAAAAAGAGCACATTGAATGACCCCGACGTGCTTTGAACCTTCTGATCTGGAGTCAGACGCACTACCGTTGCGCCACGAGGTCCCAGCTCGAAGCCTATAGCGCATCATGGTGCAAGGCATACTTGTTCATCGGCGTGGCGATCAAGACGCATTGGAACTCGGAGACAGGTGGTGGGCTGTGACTGTTGCGACTAGTGTCTGACATCTGGGCAAGAGCTCTTTCAGAGGACAAGGCACGAGCCCTTTAAAGGCATAACCTGGCTGGTTTCCCTTCCCTGGACATTAAGGGAGATTTTCAAGATCAAATGGTAGATCTCACCCCAGTGCGTGAGAGTGAAGCGTGGACAACTTATACCTGAAGCGCAACTCAGGGACTCAACTGCCTATGCGATAGAACCATGGTTCAGCCTTCTTCTGGGTAACTTCACACATTTACCATTTGTACGAGGCCTTTGCGTCATTATACGTGTCAGACGATGGGCAATCAGTGGCAAAGGTGGCGTAAACCTGCTTTTTGCGAGGCATACAGAGCCAAGATTACACGTCAGTTTGTGGTGTGGAATTAACGTGTTTGTTAGAAATTTTGGTCTCCTTGTGCAGAAAAGCCAAGTTTAATTAAAAATGCTGATGCTATTCTACTTGTTCTCATACCATGACACGAAGGCATTCCTTGAACCAAGACAAGCCTCCAGAGTGAGGCTTACGAATAAGAGTTATGCTGGTAACGATTTCCAAGCGACATGCCGGTCAAAAGTGTGCTAGTTGTAAACAAAATACGAACAAGGTCGTTAAACAGAAAGCACTGGGGTTAAGTTGATCTCAACTTAGAAACTGGCCAACATAATAGATAGGACCAAAGTTCAACATTCTCTTGGTTAACGTCACCATTTTACAGGTTTCACAAGAACCTTGTCTCTTTGTATGTCTCAGACTGCAGGCAGTCAGTGGGTAAAGAAGTATGAAGGACAGAGCCGTGGTTGAACCCTGTTGTTTTGTATCCTTGAATAGTGGTGCTGAGCTGTGTTAATAGTTTGTAGAAAGCCATGAGAACCAGATGGGATGGGCCCTTTCCAAGCCAAGGGCTGAGCACCATTTATGTCTGTGAGAACCTCTGTGTAACCTGTGTAACCTCTCTCCTCTGAGAGGTCCAGTGAAACCATCTAAGGTGCCTCTTTCCAGCATGTTTTGTTCAGCAAGCAAAATGGGCAAACTAAGGGTAAACATTCAGCAGGTTGTCAAGTTACTAATGGTTACTAGGTGAGAGTGTTGCTACCTAAGCTTTGTTACCTTTTAGCATGAAGTTGACAAAGACATGGGTGGTCATCATAGAGATTGGAGTCCATATAACAGCATCCTTATTAGACTGCGCAGAAAATCATGGGTCTGTGTGAAAAAGAGCACATTGAATGACCCCGACGTGCTTTGAACCTTCTGATCTGGAGTCAGACGCACTACCGTTGCGCCACGAGGTCCCAGCTCGAAGCCTATAGCGCATCATGGTGCAAGGCATACTTGTTCATCGGCGTGGCGATCAAGACGCATTGGAACTCGGAGACAGGTGGTGGGCTGTGACTGTTGCGACTAGTGTCTGACATCTGGGCAAGAGCTCTTTCAGAGGACAAGGCACGAGCCCTTTAAAGGCATAACCTGGCTGGTTTCCCTTCCCTGGACATTAAGGGAGATTTTCAAGATCAAATGGTAGATCTCACCCCAGTGCGTGAGAGTGAAGCGTGGACAACTTATACCTGAAGCGCAACTCAGGGACTCAACTGCCTATGCGATAGAACCATGGTTCAGCCTTCTTCTGGGTAACTTCACACATTTACCATTTGTACGAGGCCTTTGCGTCATTATACGTGTCAGACGATGGGCAATCAGTGGCAAAGGTGGCGTAAACCTGCTTTTTGCGAGGCATACAGAGCCAAGATTACACGTCAGTTTGTGGTGTGGAATTAACGTGTTTGTTAGAAATTTTGGTCTCCTTGTGCAGAAAAGCCAAGTTTAATTAAAAATGCTGATGCTATTCTACTTGTTCTCATACCATGACACGAAGGCATTCCTTGAACCAAGACAAGCCTCCAGAGTGAGGCTTACGAATAAGAGTTATGCTGGTAACGATTTCCAAGCGACATGCCGGTGAAAAGTGTGCTAGTTGTAAACAAAAATACGAACAAGGTCGTTAAACAGAAAGCACTGGGGTTAAGTTGATCTCAACTTAGAAACTGGCCAACATAATAGATAGGACCAAAGTTCAACATTCTCTTGGTTAACGTCACCATTTTACAGGTTTCACAAGAACCTTGTCTCTTTGTATGTCTCAGACTGCAGGCAGTCAGTGGGTAAAGAAGTATGAAGGACAGAGCCGTGGTTGAACCCTGTTGTTTTGTATCCTTGAATAGTGGTGCTGAGCTGTGTTAATAGTTTGTAGAAAGCCATGAGAACCAGATGGGATGGGCCCTTTCCAAGCCAAGGGCTGAGCACCATTTATGTCTGTGAGAACCTCTGTGTAACCTGTGTAACCTCTCTCCTCTGAGAGGTCCAGTGAAACCATCTAAGGTGCCTCTTTCCAGCATGTTTTGTTCAGCAAGCAAAATGGGCAAACTAAGGGTAAACATTCAGCAGGTTGTCAAGTTACTAATGGTTACTAGGTGAGAGTGTTGCTACCTAAGCTTTGTTACCTTTTAGCATGAAGTTGACAAAGACATGGGTGGTCATCATAGAGATTGGAGTCCATATAACAGCATCCTTATTAGACTGCGCAGAAAATCATGGGTCTGTGTGAAAAAGAGCACATTGAATGACCCCGACGTGCTTTGAACCTTCTGATCTGGAGTCAGACGCACTACCGTTGCGCCACGAGGTCCCAGCTCGAAGCCTATAGCGCATCATGGTGCAAGGCATACTTGTTCATCGGCGTGGCGATCAAGACGCATTGGAACTCGGAGACAGGTGGTGGGCTGTGACTGTTGCGACTAGTGTCTGACATCTGGGCAAGAGCTCTTTCAGAGGACAAGGCACGAGCCCTTTAAAGGCATAACCTGGCTGGTTTCCCTTCCCTGGACATTAAGGGAGATTTTCAAGATCAAATGGTAGATCTCACCCCAGTGCGTGAGAGTGAAGCGTGGACAACTTATACCTGAAGCGCAACTCAGGGACTCAACTGCCTATGCGATAGAACCATGGTTCAGCCTTCTTCTGGGTAACTTCACACATTTACCATTTGTACGAGGCCTTTGCGTCATTATACGTGTCAGACGATGGGCAATCAGTGGCAAAGGTGGCGTAAACCTGCTTTTTGCGAGGCATACAGAGCCAAGATTACACGTCAGTTTGTGGTGTGAATTAACGTGTTTGTTAGAAATTTTGGTCTCCTTGTGCAGAAAAGCCAAGTTTAATTAAAAATGCTGATGCTATTCTACTTGTTCTCATACCATGACACGAAGGCATTCCTTGAACCAAGACAAGCCTCCAGAGTGAGGCTTACGAATAAGAGTTATGCTGGTAACGATTTCCAAGCGACATGCCGGTCAAAAGTGTGCTAGTTGTAAACATAAATACGAACAAGGTCGTTAAACAGAAAGCACTGGGGTTAAGTTGATCTCAACTTAGAAACTGGCCAACATAATAGATAGGACCAAAGTTCAACATTCTCTTGGTTAACGTCACCATTTTACAGGTTTCACAAGAACCTTGTCTCTTTGTATGTCTCAGACTGCAGGCAGTCAGTGGGTAAAGAAGTATGAAGGACAGAGCCGTGGTTGAACCCTGTTTTTTGTATCCTTGAATAGTGGTGCTGAGCTGTGTTAATAGTTTGTAGAAAGCCATGAGAACCAGATGGGATGGGCCCTTTCCAAGCCAAGGGCTGAGCACCATTTATGTCTGTGAGAACCCTGTGTAACCTGTGTAACCTCTCTCCTCTGAGAGGTCCAGTGAAACCATCTAAGGTGCCTCTTTCCAGCAT
>NW_026521103.1:0-30926 GCF_001660625.3 Ictalurus punctatus
GAAGGAAAATTTTACTTAACGGTTCTATCTTAAGGGTGAGCTGAGGTTGTGTATAATTAGTTTAGTAGAGAGAGAGTGAGTGATGTAGAAAAAGGAAATAAAGAATTAACAGGTGTTGTGAATTGAGGATGTGTAGAAAAAGTATATTTAAAGCAGATGAATGAATGTATTAGAAGCTGGGAAAGGTGAGGTTTCCTTCACGTGTTTCCTGGAGGATGCAGTAGAGTTGTGTGTGTGATTTCCTGTATACATGTATACACACGGTTGTGTGTAGTTTTAGAAACATCTGGGACTTGAATTTTCAGTGTGCACATGATAGATGTGCTATATAATGTAATTTAGAAACAGGTGGATTTCACGAATATTTTACACTAAATATGAAACTTATTCACTTCGACTGAACATTAAATGAATCTCAGAACTGAGACAGTATTACACAGTCAGTAACAGAGGCCCCTGTGAGAATCAGAACCTCAGGTTTAATCAGTGTTGTGGAATGTGATATGATCAAATCAACAAGTTAGTATATTTTACTTGTACTCAGCACTTTCCTTTAACTGGAGCTGAAACTTGTTGTTAAAGCGTTTTTGGCCTTTTGTCAACCCTACAGTTCTCTGTTCACGTTTTCCTACAAAATGTCACCTCCTGTAATAACACGAGCACTGCTTTTTATTTATTTAAATATTTTACATATACGGATTATATACTTTATGTACGTTTACAAAAGGCTGATGTAGATTTAAAACGCTCTGAAAGTTTTCACCAAAGGAACAGAAATTATCATTATTAATTTTTTAAACCGGTTTATGATGCTCGTGAGTGTGGCTCTGTGACATTTAACACCTTCAGCAAGACTTTAACGCGAACACGCTTTAAACCGGTATTTCCCGTCGCAGCACGCGCACAGGTTTGTTTAAGATTAGCACGCGCACACTTATAATATCGTCACTACAGAGCCCATGGAAATGAATGCTACTTTTAAATGGTTTTACTCTTCACCTTATAAATCTGAATTTCCTGCAGACGATACTAAAGTGAATGCATTTCTTCAAGACCTTTGTAACCCTGTTATTGATTTGAATACTGCCATGCAACTGGACTCCCCACTCTCTCTTGAAGAAATTTGAATTCAGTTAAAACTATGCAGTGTAACAAAGCTCCTGGCCCGGACGGGTTCCGATTGAATTGTTTAAAACATCTATTGGAAAATTAGCTCCACTGCTTTTATCTGTGTTCAACGAATCGTTGGAATGTGGGTCTTTGCCTCCAGCTCTGACACAAGCCACGATAGCTCTCCTTCTTAAGGAGGGTAAGGATCCGTCCTCCTGCGGTTCTTATAGGCCGCTGTCTCTGCTTAATGCAGATGTAAAGGTGTTGGTGAAAGTAATGGCATCTCGTTTAGAGAACGTTATCCCTTATATCTGAAGAGCAAACTTCTTTTATAAAGGGACATCAGTTGTTTTTCAATACCCGTACGCTCTTTAAATTATTCAAAGCATTCGGCTGAGATTGTGATTTCTTTAGATGCTGAAAAAGCATTTGACAGGGTTGAGTGGGTTCAATCCACATCAGAGAGGAATGATTTCTAGGATTTATGATTTTATTCTGGCGTTAGGTAGTGAGGCAAGTACCAAAATTAAGAATGCGTGGGAAATGGAGTTAGGAGTACAGATAAGTGAGGAGTGTTGGGAACGTGCTATTGGTAGGATACAGTCTACCACTTCCTGTGCTCGTCTTGGACTCATCCAGTTCAAAGTTTTACACAGAGTCCATCTGTCTAAGTCGAGACTTTCTGTAATATATCCAGAAGTAGAGGACAAGTGTGATAAATGCCATGGCTCTCCCTGTCATCTTGGCCATATGTTTTTCTTCTGCCCTGATCTCCATGGTTTTTGGACTGGTTTCTTTACCATCATGTCCACTATTCTCAGAGTAGATTTAAAACCTTGCCCATTCATTGCTACATTTGGGATTCCTGATGCCTCAGTTCTATTACGCTGTGTACAAAAAGATATTATCACTTTCACATCCCTAATAGCAAGACGTTCCTGCGGCTGGTTCGTGTAAATAACTCGTACAGTCAGGCAGGTGTTGGTTGTTTAAAGAAACCTTTTAACAAAAAACAAAATAAAAATCAGCTCCTCAATCTTCCACCTCCTTCTGAAAACACACAGATGAAATAGAAATCACACGCTGCAAGGACACAGCCAGGTTCTCTTTTACACACACCTGAGAGGAGATAAACCAGCTGAACTTTCTAATCTTACATTAAACATCCAACAAGCAGCTTTCGGGTCACAGTGAGATATTAATGACAAGTTCCTGTAACGCTTCTTCTGCGCTAAACTCGAACCTGAGGGTGACGACGCCATCTCAAACTAAAACAACTTCTATCTACAAAACTCCAGTGCAGAAGAGTTACTCTGACCGGGGTGGAGTATTTCAGTGTAGTACCTTCTGATCGGCGATCAGCCTGCCATCATGCAGCTCACCTTCCGTCAGCTTCTCGGCTGCACGTTAAATGCAGTCAGTGAAACCGGTGCGTAATGAACCTGTAGAGAGAGAGAATGACAGTGAATAAGTTCAGATGTTACTTGAACACATCTGTGATCTGAGTGCCTTGACCTCAGACATGATCTGCCTGCGAGGTAGGAACTGTGAGGTTAAACGCTGTGACTGTAAATAAACACTTGAACAGGTGTTGACTACAAGTGTGCGCTTACCCTATGCGCTGAAGTTGCTGCCTTAGATCACGGATGATTGCAATCAGAGTCGCTCGTCTCTGCGCCTGAGCTGCCAACACCTACAGGAACACAGCTGCTGGAATAACATATTGATCCTATTGATCAGATGGTTACGTCTCGCCAACACCTACAGGAACACACAGATCTTTTAAACTCACGCATGTTGTTTTACATCTAAACCGTTATCCATGGACAGAACACACACTCTCCCCAAACAATATAAACACAGTAAAATAAAACTCAAGTGATCGAGTCACCGATGAATCGTTAGCAGAGTGGTTGAACGTAGTTAAAAAAAAAAAAAAAGGACAAGTTTTAATTAGCTGAATTGTGCATCCTTACTGCCGGGTCTGGAGCTGCAGCCTGTTGGCCGTGCCCTACGCCACGGTATGGCGCATTTCCTTCACCCTGTCCTTCTTCTTCTGCACATGAAGTGTGAGTTAAACACTGTGACTGTAAATAAACACTGAAACAGGTGTTGACTTACCCTATGCACTGAACTTCCAGCCTTAGACTATTGATCCGAGCGATCAGAGCCGCACGTCTCGCCCGCTGAGCTGCCAACAACTACAGGAACACACGGGTCTTTTAAACTCACGCACTTCGTTTTACATCTCCATCAGAAGACGCAGTAGGCCTAATCAAAGGCCAGATAGAGGTCATCTAGTCCAGATACCTTGTTGTTCACTATTGACTGAACAAGTAAACAAATAAATAATATTTTAAATTCATTTAAGATCTGTTGCACTTTTATTATTATTATTATTATTATTATTATTATTATTATTATTATTACTATTATTAATAAATTATTCAACTGTTGGTTAAAGGCGCAAAAAAAATAATCCACAATGCAATTAATGATTAACCACTTTAAATCGAATACATGTATTTTCTAGTATTCCCCCCAGAAGTTTATGTAAATATAAATAAAAGCTTCTCATTGTTGCCAGATTGAACAATCGAGTGCAATATGAAACATGTTTTTTTTCTTCTGTGCATTAATTAGTTCATTATCAATTTAATCACAGTTTGCTGATTTATTCCTAAAATATATTTATTACTAAAATAAAAAAGGAAATCCAGTAGGCAGTGATGTCAATAATTAATACATTTAAATATTAAAATTAAATAAAACTATTTTAGTATTTTCCTCAAGATATTGTACACTTAAAAAAAAGTAAAAGACAAAGAAAAACATAGCTTCTCATTGTTGCCAGATTGAGAGACTGAATGCAAATTACATATAAATAATTTTATTAGCTCATTATTTGGTTATACTTTGTTCTGATTTATTCCCAAAATGGAAATAGGAATTTCCCTGCTGAAAAAAACAAAACAAAAATCAATCACAACAGAAACCCTCATAGAATCTGTAATGTCCCTGTAGGTCTGCTGGTAATTTGTTGCTTTGGTGGCATGTTGTGTCTAGTGGATACCATTAAGAACCAATAATGGCACTGGTTTTAATGGTTAACAAATTAACACGCGTTCTCCGTTTTTGATCACACGATGCGGATTCTCTAAAGATAGACGTGCGATTAAAGAAAATGACCACATCCTCAATCCTTACATCATCAATCAGCATGATCCGGGGTTGTGTAGAAAGCGGGCTTGTATGAACACAGGTGTGTGTGTGTGTGAGTGAGTGGGGTCCACGCTGCTGAAGTGCACTTTGTGACTCACGATGAAGTCATACCTGACAAATTAAGCCATCAGCGTTTAAAACACACCGAACGCAACCTGAAGCTGTGATCAGAAAGACCGCCAGAGAAAGAGAAAAAGAACGATGAACTATGCCTGAACACACCACTCGGGTCACGTGACTTCGGCGTCGATGACCGTTCCGGGAGGAGGGTTGCTCAGTCAACTATTTTCATTATCGATTATTATCAACTATTATGGATTAGTTGTTGCAGCTCTATTTGAAACACATTATACTAAGAATTGTGTGGTATTTGAAGATGTATGTTCAAGGTAATGCAGTTAATACCCATTGCAGTTCTTTATACTTCGGGGTTATTACTCGGATTATAAATGTATTTGAGTGAGGACATTCATCACCTGTGTGCTTTTTCTGCATTGTTATTAGTGTATGTACTGTATGATTTAGTAAAATAATCATTAGCCACGTTGTGAAGCTCGATGCAGTAGCTGATGTGAAAGTACATTTTATGTGGTGGCGAGGTGGAAATATGATCCATACGTATTATGAATGAGATAAGAATGATCTGAGACAACTTCAGACTGTGGAAGTGTTACAGTATTTTCTATATTTAATCTGTACGTATGAGGTCAAGAGTGTGACCACCATTATGAGTAGGTCCGATTACGTTCTGATTGACCTCTACTGAATCTAAGATGGACACAACCGCTGTTCTCAGAGGGTCTTCTGGGTTATCAAAGTGAATACTAAAATCACAGACGATTAATGCTTTATCTACAGACACAACCAGGTTTGAGATAAAGTCTGTAAATTCACTAAGAAATTCAGCATATGGCCCTGGGGGTCTGTAAATAATAATTAGAGGAATTGACTTATTTTTTGTGGCTACATAAGTTATGCTGGTATAAAGAATTTCAAAAGAATTAAATTTATGACTAGGTTTTTGTGTGACGACTAGATTTTGACTATGGATGAGACCAACACCTCCTCCTCTACCAGTTGAACGAGGCTGATGTACATAACTGTATCCAGGAGGACCGGCTTCATTTAATGCTAGGTACTCGTTTGGTTTAATCCAAGTTTCCGTTAAACACATTAAATTACATTCCTGATCAGTAATGATGTCGTTAACAATAAGAGCCTTAGACGCAAGAGATCTAATGTTTAATAGTCCTAGCTTCAGATTAAAGGTGCTGGATGTGCATTCAGTATGATCTAATTTTAGGTTAATTAGGTTACTAAAACAAACATTCTGAAATTGTCTATGTATTTGTATAGCTCGGGGAACAGACACAGTCTCTATAGTATGTACTACAGGTGTTGGACTATTAATTGAACATTGCTTATGATGAACGTTGTTATTGTAGATGATGTGCTTACTGTAGTCACTTGGTGTGTAGCGTCTTGGAGATGTTGTCAGACAGCAGTTCCGCTCCGAGGCTGCTGGAGTGCAGGCCATCAGGACGAAACAACCTAGGACGCTCAGAACAGATTCCAGTTATTAACAAACAGCAGATTCTGTTCATTACACTGTGAGGGAAATTATTCATTTTTACTTTGAAATAGTTTTGTTCTTGTTCTGTTTCATTCTCATGTGAGGATAACGACTCAGAAGGCCATGTGATGTCACTGAGATCAGAATGTTTATCTGCTTAAAGAGACACAAACATGTTCTTCTGTTCAATGTTCGTCTAAACATCATCTAAGATCCTAAAACAAAGCCTGTTTGAACTGCCTCAAACTGCTTCTTGTCGGTACACAGAATGATGTCATGCTCTGAGTTTCGTGTGTGTGTGTATGTATGTGTATATATATATATATATATATATATATATATATATATATATATATATATATATATATATATATTAGTAGTGGTTTCGTACAAGGACTTCAGAGCGCTTTCATTATTCTATCCTGCTTTATTCTATCCTGTATTAACCGTCTGAGACAGGGGGCGTCGCTGCAGGGGTCCCGGCTCAGGAGTATGGGGGCGCTTGCAGGTCTTTAGTTTATTTATCGAAAACATTGGATTTGGTGTCACAAGGATCGCCAGCACGTTTGCATGCCATGGCTCGAGCTGCTCTCTTCGTGCAGATCACTGGGAAAGTTGCTCTCACACATTGATCTTACACTCATCACACCAGGTCACTTCTATTTTGAATTAGATCCACATGCAACACGACAGCTCAACAAAGAACAGGATATGAAGTTATTCTATGTGTCACCCAAAATTTAAATATTAAACCTAATTAGTGTGTCTAATACACCAACTGTAGTGTTGTATTGCCTAATTAATTCTGTGGAGCCAGTCACTGAGAACACTCACGATTGCCTAGCCGAAATTCATATTTCCTCGAGCCAAAGTTTGAACTTTTTAGACGTTCCATCTGGAAGATTTTGTGAGCACCCTGTTCTGCCCAATTGGCCGAATTAAAAGCTATCACTACAGAGTGCGAACTGGTTACGGTAGAATTGCTAATATATACACTGACTCTGATTATGCCCATGGATAGCGTCATCCGTTTGGAGCTGTTTGAATGCAGTGAGGTTTTAGTAAAAGTGCTGGAACGCCACTTTAACATACCAAGCAAATAGTTTAATTGAATTCTGATTGTACCTACTGCACTTCTCACTGTATGAATTTCAGATGCACATGGTTTTAACCAGTGCGCGAGGGGAAGTTATGGGAAAAGATAAAACAGCAAGAGGACTGGTCTCTGTACTTACAGGCAATTATGGATAATTATTATTATTTTTTTAAACTTCCAGGCAATGGTGAATAATAACCTGAGTGTGAAATTTATGCTCAAAACAATGTCAGAAAGGGAAAATCAGTATCGACAGGGCTCATATCAATGCCAGAAGGACCGTTTAAGCACCTGGTGATAGACAGGTTTAGCAGATGGAGGGAGGCAATACAATCAGCAGACTAAACTGCTGGAACAATGATTCAATTTTTAACCAGAGAGGTAATTCCTAGAGACGGCATACCATCTCAGATTAGCTCTGACAATGGCTCAGCGTTCGTTTAAAAAACAGTGTTACAGTAACTGTGATTAAATTAAAATTTTGATGTGCTTATCACCCTTAGTCACAGGGAATAGTGGAAAAGGTAAGTGGTACCTTTAAGGCTAAGTTTAACGCAATTTGTGCTGACTCTGAACTCTTTTCGGTAGATGCTCTACCTCCTGCACTAATGACCTATCGCATGCAGACTAACAGAAATATGCATCTAACACCGCATGAAATGCCTATGGGCCAACCCATGTCTGTGTCATACCTGAGAGGTCCTTATGAAGAACTGCCGCTGAAGTAATTACAGATGGAACTAAGAGCATATATGCGATAACTAACTGCTATGTATGAAGCTATCTATTCACAGGACCAGAGCTGGGGACTGAGAGAGGAGACAGAAGTTCCTTGTCCTGTGACTCCTGGAGAACAGGTGTACCTAGTGGTGTTCCAGCCCAGAAGGGAAAGGCCGTACAAAGTGAGCACTTAGATTAAGACCTAGGAGAAAGGAGGATCAGCTGATCGAAGGGGACGATCCAGTGGTTGACATTGCAGAAGAAAGAACAAGACAAGATGTGAGAGAGGGTCTAAATGAAGATAAGGGAGAATGGCAGTCTCAGGTGATGGCAAAGAAGAAGGTCTGTCAGGGGTCGTACCAACAGAGCAGGAGGAAAGAAGGGCTCCTGCTGCTGAGAGCGGTTCTGACGAGCCTGATACACCTGCTGAAGGAGAAAGAGGCCCAAGCAGACATTCTTTACAGGACAACTTTTCCATAATTGACTTTTCAGCCCTTGACTAGTCTCCAAAACAGTACTGAACTAGAACTGAATGAGACAATCAGTGAGCCAGATTGGAACTCTGATCGGCTGCAACAGGATGGAACAGATTCCAGTTCCTCCTGTGAGGACGAAGAAGTAGTATGATGAGCCATGCCATGGGTGTAAGTGCTAGTTTGACCTCTCCTCAAGGGTGGTCCCCGCGATATGCAAAGTATCTGGGTCGAAGACAAACATTAACACATCCCCTGAAAAAGGATGTGATGGAGTTTTTATTTTTTGCTTTTTCCATTTTTCTATTTTTAAATTTTTACATTTTCTATTACAATATAAAGTGTGATTAAGAGACAGGGTGATCACTGTCATGATTAATCAAACTGAGAAAATTTGATTCGTATTCATGTTTATTAGTCTATACTTGTATCAGCTATATGTGCTTAATCAGCTGTGTACTCTACATAACGATGACAACCACAGGCAAGTGCTGAACCAAACGCATGCTCACGCTTACAAACAATGTCTTGATTTTTGTGGGTAGGGAAAGAGACAGAATCTTTTACTCCTTTCTAGCCAATGGGAGATGTTTGTTTCTGGTCTCCAGAGAGTGGTTTCAGGATTTGGTCATTGGTAGAAGGCTGACGTGGTCATACATTGATCACTAGTTAGTGTAAATGAAGGGACTGGATTGTGAGATTACTCTCTCTAGCTAGATGGGGCTTAGTTAGCCCCAGAGGGGGAGAGTATATGGAAAATATCTGAAGTGCAAACAATATGTGTAACTGACATCTGGATATGTTAATGAAGTGAATTCAATATGTAACCAACATTTAGAATTATTACTTGAGCATTATCATATAATCAATATTGGTTAAAAAACATAATCTATATGTATAATCAACGGTTAGAAGCATAATCTAAATCCATAGAACAATGTTTGATCAGGTTATATTCTGAGTGGATTTGAGTTGAATGAACTGTGTTTCAGTGCACAACAATTGTTCTTCTGTATTAGCTGTCTCCTGTCTCCACAGCAATAAAAATTGGCAGTAGATATTCGCATGCATGAGTAAATAACTTTGAGGCAGATACAAAGTAGGGATTAAAAGAGATTAGAGAAATTAGAGAGGGCCTCGGGAAAGGAGGTAGATATCAGCGGGGAAAACCGATAGAGACAGACAGATGCTCATTGAGGCCTAAGAAGGGAGTCAAGGTAAAGACACACAAGCCTGTGTGAAACCTTTTTTTGTAAAAGAAACCTTGTGCTCATGAAACCTTTTCAATAAAAACAACTAACTGCGCATGTTCCACAAATTTAAGATAACACATAGACATGAATATTTAATTGTGGCAAAAGAAGATTGGTCTATTTTCAACGAGGAAAAGCAAAACCTTACCTACAGAGACTATGCTGTGGAGATAGGTATATAAAGACATGTTTGTGTATGCATAATCCGGACACTCTGCAGACTGTCACACTTTATTGATTTCCAATAAAGTTTATTTACTTTTTGACATCTACTAAACTCTCTGTCTCTGAAGTTTTTGACCTAGGCTAAAAGGTTGATTTTATTCACGACACTCGCAGGCCACAATGGGTTCTAAAATTTGACAGAGGGGCCGGGCCAGGAACAGACGGATGGAGTGTTTGTGTGAACTAATATAAATGACATGTAAAAGCCATTACATGAAAGGATTTGGCCTTTAACAGGTACCAAAGCATGAATATGCAAGGCTCATTGTACCAATTGTTTTTGAAAATGCATCAATCTGATAACACAGTAGAGAAACCCGCGTCCAGTTTCAGAGGGAACAGTGTTGTTGATCTCCCTTTTTTGCCAGTGCATCAAACTCTGGAGTTAGTTTTGTTGTGGCAATTCTCAGGATAGATCCGAGGTGTTGGTCAGTTAACCTGGATCTGTGAGGGGCTTTGTTGATGTTCATGACGCTGAATGTCTGCTCACATACATAGGTCGAGCCAAACCATGTCAGCATCTTCTGTGCCGTCTTCCGGAGGTTTGGAAACGTCTCTTCATTAAGTGAAGCATAAAAGTCATTCAGTTTAAGAGAGTTGAACTTCTCCTTTAAGACGGAGTCAGACTGAAGATCGATCAGTACCAATTGCAGCTCCTGTGGTGCTGTTTCAGGGTCTTGTGACAGGGGACAGGACACCAGCTGAACCGAGGGCAGAATTCTCTGTGCAGGTCGCCCAGTGATCTGTATTTCTTCACGTTTCGGGACGCCTCTTTCTCCATGGCTAGTGTGGGGGAATGAAAGAGAGATTTGTTTGAAATTTGACTGGAGAATAAAGTCAGCTTGGATTTGAAGGCTCTAACATTTGTGTACATGTCGTGCCCAAACTGATCTTTCCCCTGTAGCTTGACGTTCAGCTCATTCGTGTGTGAAAATATGTCCACAGCAAACGCAAAGTCACAAAGCCAGTTGTTGTCGCTTAGCTCAGGAAATTCGTCGGATTTCCAAAATAACTCCAAAAATGCGATAACTTCCTCTTTTAGCTCCCACACTCGTTGAAACACTTTTCCCAAACTTAACCAGCGGACACGAGAGTGGTAGAGGAGTCCTGGTGATCCGCATCAGTTTCCTCCAGGAACATAAGAAACTGACGATGCTGAAGTCCCCTTGCTCGTATAAAGTTAACAAGTTTTATGACCGGATTCACGACATGATTAAGCTGCAATATAGACTTACACAGAGATTCCTGATGAATTCAGAGATTCCAGTGAAGGAAAATAACATCCTGCTCAGGGTTTTCCTCCTTCACTTTGTCCTGGATTCTTTTCAACACCCCAACGTTTTTTCCAGTTAAATTTGCGGATCCATCCGTGGTGACATTGGCAAGTTTACTCCAAGGTATCTTCATTCTCTCGATGACAGCAGACACCTGGTTATACAAGTCCTCTCCCCGTCTTTTTCCTTTCAGGGACTCCATGGTCAAAAACTCCTCCGTTATCTCAAAACTGACGTTAATCCCTCGGATAAAATTAGGAGCTGAGCAGTGTCTTTTATGTCGTTACTTTCATCCAGTGCTCGTGAATATAACTTAAAAGACTCCGCCTTTTTGTTCAATTCGCTGGTGATATCTTCGTCAATTAGTTCCACACGGCGAGTCACAGTCCTGTGTGATGAACTGATTTTTTCAAAATTGCCTTTGCTCTCCGGACACAGGAGACCTGCTGTCTCTACCATGCATTCTTTCAAAAACTCGCCTTCGGAGAAAGGCTTGCTAGCTTTTGCTAATTTGAATGCCAGCAAAACACTTTCCTTGGTACTTGACTCCTGAATCGCAGTTTGTCGGTGAAAATTTATTTGCTGAGTCTGTAAATTATCCATCAACCTCTGAGCCGTAGCCGCCCGTTCTTGCGTTGACTGCTTGCTAGCATAGTTGGCATGCTTCGTGGCAAAGTGACGGCTGATATTGTATTCTTTGAAAACCGCAACAGTTTCTTGGCATATCAGGCATACAACCATTGATCGGACTTCAGTGGAAAAATATTTTGTTGTCCACTCCTTATTAAACACTCGGCACTCACTGTCCACTTTTCTTTTCTTTGGTCCACTCATTTTTACAGAAGGGCTCAAAGGGCAAAGCGAAAAAGTGAAGTAGAGAGTAATACACCACACTGAGGTTTAATCATATAATTTGGACAAGTTCGGATTAAAGCCGGATTAAAAATCCCAACGGGCCGTATATGGCCCTCAGGCCGTAGTTTGCCCATGCCTGTCTAAACATACATGCATCGACAGCTCTGTGTCAATAACACGATTCCCTACCACAAAAACGTGAGCGACTGCAAGCAAATATGACTCATTTGATCTACAGCTACTGTGCGGCTAGAAAGTTTAACGTTTACAGTTTTCTGTATTTCTCCATACATTTGACCTGAAACCTGATCAGATCTTCATCTAAGTCCTTAAACTAGGTAAAAGAGAACCCGGTTAACAACAGATGCAAAAAAAAAAAACAGTAGTTTTTACAGTTATTTATTAAGCAAAAATGATCCAGCGTTAAATATCTTTGTAGGAGAAGGAATGTGAAGTCTAGGAGTACGAGTTCATTTAAATGGGGCTGATTGAAGTCAGGCGTTTCAATCAAGGGAATGGCAATTAGGCCCGCCCATGTTTCAAGGACATTAACTTGGGTCTTCACCTTCAAAGTCTGGTCTTCACCTCACAGGTTTATGGAAGTGTGCCTTGCCTCGATCAAAGGACATTCCTGAGGACCTCAGAAAAAGAGAGTTGTCAATGCTCACCGGCTTGGAAAGGATTACAGAGCCATTTCTAAAGAGTTTGGCTTCCACCAATCCACTGTGAGGTAAATGACATACAGATGCAGGAAATTCAGCACCACTGTTACTCTCCCAAGGACTGGGCGTCCAGCAAAAAAGATTACTCCAAGGGTGTGGTGAATAATATCACAGTAAGTCATATAGGACCCCAGGGTAACATCTGAGAACCTACAGGCCACTACTTTCCATAAAAGAACACTGCTGCCTGTCTGAAGTTTGCTCACAACCATGTGGAAATGCCAGGAGCCTACTGGAAGAATGTTCTGTGGACAGATGAGTCCAGAATAGAACTTCTTGCTTTAATTGAAAATCATTGTTCGATACAAACCGAAAATAGCATCCCAACATAAGAACTTCATCCCAACCGTGAAGCATGGGGGTGGCAGCATTATGGTTTGGGGCTCCTTTGGGTCCGAACCAGCTGGCGATTATTGATGGACCTATGAATCCTAGATTGTACCAGGAGAATGTCAGGGTATCTGTCTGTGAACTCAAGCTTAACTGTAAGTGGGCCTTGCAGCAGAGACAACAACCTTAAGCACACAAGTACGTCTACAGAGAAATGGTTAAAGCAGAAGAAATTGAACATTTTGGAATGGCCAAGTCAGACCTTAACCCAATAGAAATGTTGTGGAGGACCTAAAAAGAGCAGTTCGTGCAAAGAAGTCTGCCGGCATCATTGAGTTGAAGCAGGAGGAGTGAGCCAAAATTCCTCAAACCCATTGTGCAGGATTGAGTGAGTCATCGGAAATGTTTGCTTCAAGTTATTGCTGCTCGAAAGTCTCACACCGGTTACTGAAATCAAAAGTTTACATACTTTTTTCAGCAAAGGTGTTTAATGTTGGGTAATTGTGCTCAGTGAATAAATGTGAAAACTATAATGCATTTGTTTAATTGGGTTCTCTTTATCTAGTTTTAGGGCTTGGATGGAAGTTCTGTTCACATTTCAGATCAAATGAATTTAATTTTATACTTGTTTGCATTCTTTTTTGATTTTGGCTATACAATCATCATATTTTTATCTTTCATATATTTTCTGGATTGTTCTGGTAAAGTCTTTAAATTGCTGCTCCTGAAATCAAAACTGGTGTTTCGAGATGTTTTTGTATCTGTTATGGCCTCCAATACCATAGTTAAAAAAAAAATTAAAAAGTCACTTCTGGGGAAAAATGATACAATATTAATGCTTCAACATGCACCAGACTTGTGTTTGTCCAATTAAATGCTCTCTAGAATGTGTAGGAATGTGGGGGTCTTGAGGCGGGTCTTGCTCAACAGTAGCAGCTCATTAGCATCAATGTTCTTCAGAGCTGGGCGTATCCCAAACACTGTTAGCTGTTGTGTAACACTTCAACATGCCGCCACTCTTATTTCCTGTTTCAAAAAGAAATACGTCGTCATACTGAATCAAATCACAGCTCTCAAAGTTGTTTTGTGGGGACTGTAAAGTAAAAAAAATGAGCGCATTGTTCATCTTCCTTTAAAAGGTGCAATAATTTTATTTATTTATTTATTTTTCACTTGTACAAATAACCTGGGAGATGTGTAGAACATGATAAAAATAATGGATTAAGTTGTGGCCTTAGCAAAAGTGCATCAAGTCACTTAGAAAACCTGTTTAAAAAAAACAGACTTCTGGTCTGGAAAGCTTGTTTGTGTTTGGATGTGCCTCCTGTCAATCATTTTAGAGACACTCTATGGGCAACCATAGATCCTGGGCTGGAGCTTTGTGAACATAAGCGGGAAACATTCAAATGTCAAAGTTACTATTCCATCAGCTCTGCATGACGTGACATCAATTAAATGTGCTAGAGCTCTGCTTCTCTGCACTTCTCCTTACAGTTTAGTCATTATGATGTAGTTCAACGCTACAAAAGGTTTGAGCAAACAGTGCAGCCCTTCCTCAAACTGGGTTGCCTTGCAGAATGTTGTCAAGTTGCCTGGTAACTTTTAGATTAAATATCCGTGCAGTTAAAAGGATGTTAAACAGTTTTGTCCCTGTGAGCCTTTACTCTTTCAATTTTGACTCCAGCATGAGCCAGTCTAGTGTTTCTGACAACAGCTGAGTACCAGTTACAAGTAACAATAGTCTTCACAACACTGACACTGCAAATCTGCAGTTTGACCAAGCATGTGGCCTGAACGGCTGCGAGTTCAAATCCTGTTTGGTTCCCGAAGATCCATAATCACTAATATCCCTCCAACTACGTGCTAAACGTTCATCACCTGTCAGTTACTTTGAAACAAAAAGTTTCTGCTGAATATATGGTTTGTACAGTATGTAAGATGTACCTTTTTATAAGTCCTGATTCTTTTTTTATTTTAAAGTGCACCTATTATATTTAAAAGTTTCAAAAATCAAAGCGTACGACAAACGGGTTTATTAACCCACAAAAGAAGGAACCGATTCTCAAGAGCTGAAACGAGTCGTTAGTAATTCCAGACTTACTTCCTGTACTAACCTACATAGGTTTGTAATAAAAATCCCTGGATCTGGTCTTCATCGGCTGCTCGGGAACAGACTGAGCTGAAACTCATTATGGTAGTGGGCGTTTCCTTTTCGACACGCTGACAGCGGTAGACCAATCACAACAGACTGGGACACCTGACCAATCAGAACAGCGTATGCTCTCTGAAAGGAGGACTTTAGAGTGAATCTTTTAGAATGAATCATTTAACGAGTCGTTTTTGACGCTGGGTTGAAAAAAGGTAATGTTGCAATTTAAATCATGATGACATTAAACCCTCACCCTATATATATATATATATATATATATATATATATATATATATATATATATATATATATATATATATATATATATAACCTTGGATGCATATAAATCTATTGTACAAGACCTTTTTATAACAAAATTAGGCACGTTTCAAAGCCATAATGGGTGCGGTTTAATTTTCTGTAAGATCAACTCATACAGTAATGATGGCTTGAAGGGAATTGCAGGTTTATATTCACAGGCTCATAAAAAGTATGATGTATTGTTCTTTAATTATTGTAGGGCTGCAACTAACGATTATTTTGATAATTGATTAATCGGACGATTATTTTTTCTGATTAATCTGATTTTTTTTTAACTAAACTTTTTTTTCAATTAGATTTTGTTTATTATAATAAAATAAACCCCCAATACCCTCAGGGTATTTGTGCTTGGACTTTTAAAAAAAAATGCAAAAGGCACATACAGTTTTACTAATATAATCTTTCATTTTTACATTTAAACCTTTCAAATGTTGGTCATTTGTCTACAGTTTGTCCAGTTTTAAGCAGCAAAACTTTAAATAATACCCAAAATATAAATAATCAAAAACAAAGGTAAAAATTTTGTTTTAGTGCATGGGGGATTTCTCCTCCGAACAAATTCACTCATGGAGAGCTGTTTCTTTCTGAAATAAATAAATTTAAAAAACAGCAATTGAGTATGCAAGAAGCAATTTATATGTAAATTAATATTTTCATTGTTTATAATGATAATTGCTGATGGCAACCGTGATTAATATAAGAAATCTAAATAATATATAATTAATATAATTTTTGTTAAATTTCTTTTACACAGACATGCTGTACTTCAGATGTGACAATATAAACCAAAAATATCTCAAATATATAATTCATTCTGTTAATGTATATAACAGTAGAGCCGCAGTAGATGGCATTTGAAACACAGATCAAAGTTAACTGTAGCAGACACACAGAGAAACGCAGCAAGCTAACAGGCTTGTTTAAAAGGACAGGAACAATTATACACTAACACATAAGCATTCGATGAAAACCACTACAGTGACTACAAAATCTTTTACTGCTGCTGTTATCAGCTGCCTTTACATTCACTGCTTGACTTTGTTCACACCGTGTTTAATTTAACCTGTTTCTGTGGTAGCGCGATTTTAATCCATCAATATGCTGCACGACCTGACGCTCCAGACAAAATACATCTAGTGTGACTGTCCCGAAGTTAGTAAACAAAGCTTTCTACACAATAGCATGGAATTAAACTAGACTACACCATTTTCACATCTTCATATAATGTGGATATACTCAGGTTTTTGCTTACCGTGCTGATGTTCCACCTTCGTCCGTGACACCGTGTTTTCGTTTCATGTGCTCGTGCATCACTGTGGTACTCCCGCGTCACACAAACTCCACTTTGAAGAACATGCACGTTACCATCTTCTTTGCTGCATTCAATGTAAAATGCTCCTACGCCTTAGATGACTTGGGATGCACACTTTTTTTTACCGCCAGGTTATCTGTTTTGCACCTGTGTTTTCATGAAAGCGACATCATACGTAAACGCCACCCGTGACGTCAGCAGACTAATTAATCGATAATGGCATTCATTGCCGAAGGTTTTCATAATTGATTATTATCGATTAGTTGTTGCAGCCGTAAATTATTGTAATCGTAATCACTCAGTACATCGTCTATTTGCAGGTATAGCATGACAAATAATTAACTTTGAAGCGTTCGTCCATCCATCCATCTTCCATACTGCTTATCCTCTTCAGGGTGACGGGGAACCTGGAGCCTATCCCAGGGAGCATCGGGCACAAGGCGGGGTACACCCTGGACAGGGTGCCAATCCATCACAGGGCACAATCACACACATCCATTCATACACTACGGATGCTTTGGACATGCCAATCAGCCTACCATGCATGTGTTTGGACTGGGGGAGGAAACCGGAGTACCCGGAGGAAACCCCCGAAGCAAGGTCCATCGAGGAAAGGAATTCCGTATTATAAGCTGATGTTTTCCGACTTCACTAACCAATTTAAAGATCTAAACATCGATTGGGTGGAAGACTCGAACAAAGAAATATATCTTTTAATTGTTGATCGAGTTTATAGTAACCCTGTGGCTTTCAGAAATTTGGAGGAAGACCAAAACAACGAATGTCTCCAAAACTTACAGAATAAAATCCTATCGGAACACCTGAGAGATACAACTTGGTTAGTCGCTGTAAGAAGGCTCCCAGTAAGAGCGGTTGTTAAATGGAGCTGTTTTGTAAAAACCAGTAGATGCCTGATGCCTAACTGTAATGAAGAGGAAACACTCGAACACTTTCCTGTTAGAGTGTTATCGCTTTAAAGAAACATGGGCTAAATTAAAAATCGCTGGTCTCAATATAGAAATAAATATGAACTCAATTTTCTATGGCATTTTTAAAGAAAATTGTAGCAAGACTCAGCATGACTTCATTTGGTTCATAATATGTTTGACTAAATCTAAACTCTGGAAAACAAGGTCCAGAATGACTATAAATCAAACGTTTATATCCAGTGATGTTGTTCTCAAAGACATTCAAAAAGAGCTAAGAAGATTAAAAAGCAGCACATCTTGGTTTAAAGACTATTCAGTGTGGGACACTTTTTTCGTGTAATTGTACCTTGACTATGTAAGTTTTTTTTTTCTTTCTTTCTGAATATGGTCAGTTTTGGAAAATTGCACCGTTGAGTATCTAGGGAAAATGCATCTGCACATTCCTCAGTAATTTCTTACGATACATTCTTGAATCATTCAACACTATAAGCTCACGAGGAGTTCGTCTGTTGCATCACTGTTAGATGTTTACACAAAAGGGGAGGTTTAAGTGAAATATTAATCAAGTTGTACATGATTTTTGTATCATGTGTAACTTGTTATTTCTCCATTACAGTGAAGAGGAAATGGAAAATCATTACAATATGATTGAACAAATCAGAGAGGATGTCAGAGTGGGGGAATATGTGTAAAAGTAACCCCAACACATGCACAAGATTTACAATTTATTTATCCACATCATGAATTATTCCTGTGTTTCCATTTGATTTCAAGCCCTTTAAAGTGAAAAAGCCATGCTGTGTTTGTGACACTCCATGCTGATCTGGGTTTTTTTTTCTTCTTCTTTTTTTCTTCTTCTTTTTAAGCTTGGAAGTGGAAGGATGTGAATTTTCTCAGGAATAAAATGTTTATCATTCATCAGTGGTCGTCTGCTATGTCTGGAGTTATGTTATTGCATCAACGTGTACAGATATTAATCTACTCTCCCTGATGATAGTGACTCTACCTGTTCTACCTACTCTTTATTATTTACATTTTTGTGCACAAAGGGCTAGCTTCAAGAGCAAGGTATAATCAGTAGTCTGATTTCACAATAAGCTAGAAACCAGAAAACACTTGATAGTGCAGATTTGTGCTTGCTAAAAACTGCTGCTGTACTCATCCTAGGATGTTGACACGAACACATTTGTTTGCCTTTTCCTCTATTACATCTGCATACTGGTAATGATTTGTAATCCCACTATCCAGTGTCAACAGGACCCTTTTGAGTTTGCTTCCTCTCTTAGGTTTCTTCTTCATGATGTCTCGGGGAGTTTTTCACCTCCAGCTTGCTCGATAGGGATCTAAATCTACATCTGTCAGTCCAGATGCTTTGTGACGATGTCTGTAAGTGCTATACAAAATGAAAAGTTCAACTAAAGGAATCCTCCAATAGTGATTTGCATTACAACAGCGAAATCGGAGAATAATGTCACTTTCTTTTTAATTAAATACGTAATATCTTTAATTGTGTATTTACAATGCAGCATTATTTAACTGATAGAAAAATAGTGCAGTCTCCTATACACACACACACACACACACACACACACACACACACACACACACACACACACACACACACACACACACACACAATAGTTTTAGGATAGTTGGTTGCTTGGGAATGAACCCCCACACTCTGATGGTCCCTGAAATAATTACTTTATATAATACCACTTAGCTCAGCTTGGCAAGTCTGAGAATATTCAACAGCATATGATGCATCTTCATGCCACAGTGGCTTCTGTAGCCACATCTATGGCAGTTAGTGTCAAACAGGTTCAACAGGTTACACTTCTCGCTGCATGCCTGATGCTATATATTCAGATCAGACTGATGTCCTCCTGGATGATCTTAGTTAAAGTTGAATTTAAAGTTGAACAGTCCAGAGCCAATAGGGTTAAAGCCCTGGAAACTCTCCCAGGCCCCGTGGAAATGGTGATGGCCTTCTCCGTGCTTGCTCTCAGGGTCCATTGGGACTTCACCCTTGTCAAATGAACTCCTCGTTTCTGCACAAGAACAGAGAAAAGGTGTCAGATATACCAGCATCTTTCGAGACTCGTGTTTTATATTACCAGAGGTGCAAGCAGCTACAGTTTTCCCCCTTTTACATTGATATAGGAGACACCTGAAAACTGCTTTTCTGCTATTTCAAAGTGCTCAAGCCAAACAGGAATAAAATTAGCCAATTCTCAAAGAATGTGGTACATGAACGACACATTCACTTCTACAAGAGGTTAATTATTTATAACCGTCACACCGAACCAGTGATTGATTAATTTTTTTAACCGTTCCATCTGGGGAAAAACAATACCATTACATCCAATCTAATATACTGTTGATCGATGCACCTTGACATTTAGTCTACATGCTGCCCAAAAAAATTAAAGTCTGTCTGGACCTCTGGAAATTCTGCAATGTCAGTATAATAATAAAAGAATAGGATTTGCAGTGACCCACCATTAAATTTTCTTTTCAGTATTGTAGGCTATACTTTTTAATTACTAAAATGAAAGGAAAATTCATTTTACAGACATACAAACAAGAAAGTGTTAATCAACAGTCAATATATTTTATTAAGGTCAGAATCAGCCAGCCGTCCATTGTCTGTACCCCTTATCCTACACAGGGTGGCGGGGAGCCTAGAGTCTGGGCTGGGATGCCAAACCAACGCAGTGCGCAATTGCACACACACACCCCCATTCACACACTACGGACAATTTAGAGATGCCAATCAGGTTACAACACATTTCTCTGGACTGGGCGGGGGGACCCGGAGTATCCAGAGGAAACCCCCAAAGCACGAGGAGAACATGCAAACTCTGTGCACACAGGGCAGAGGCGAGAATCGAACCCCTAACCCTTGAGGTGTGAGGCAATATCACATGGTGCATGCAGTATCACATGGTCTAAATGTTTTACATATTTTCAAGATTCAGCACAAAATGTTAATATGCTTATGCAAGTGCTTGCAATTAGAGTTCATAATTGTTCTAAAAATACTAACAATACATGCAGGCCTGACATACACTTATGTTAATTTTGTAATAACTGTATAAAGTAAGCTTATACTGTATGTGTCGCGACAGACCGACAGCCGGCGCACAAGGAACTAAAATCGCTCCTCCCGCGAATGCCGCGCTGGCGCTGAAGAGACAGCCCCGCTTCAATGTTTTGGACAGTCGGAAAGCACGTGGAGGTGGGGCGGAGCCGCAGACACACCCTCTGGTGATGAATGGCGCGCCGCACGTGAAAATTCCACCATCCAGCAGACGAAGGGAGAGTATAAAAGGCCGCTTTTCCGCTCGAAAGGAGAGAATTCTCTCACATGAAGTGTGCCTGGATTACTGCCAGTTATCAGTATTGTTGGTATTGTATGTTTTCTTTCAGACGACCCGGACCCGAGCGAATTCTCCGGTCCCTGACTACAAACGCGGCGTTGCCTGACGTCTGAGAAGAGCCCTTGTTTCACCGGAAAGCCCCGGAGCGACTCTGGCAACCCCGCAATACACTGACCTCTCACCACACGCTGTCACGCCCACACGCGAGCACACACACACACACACACACACACACACACACACACACACACTCCAGAACGTTATAAATAAAAATAAAAATAAATCTCACTTGTTAACGTTACGACGGCCTCCCGTGTGTCTGTCTCCACCCACCGCTGGGTAATTTCCCTATATATGATATCATAATATTTCTGCAGATTACAGTTAAATATCAGTTCAACCAATACAATTAACCGTTTATGCTGCAAGCATGGATCCGATCCGTCCTTTCCAACAAAATGCATGTTTATTTCTCTTTGACTGTTAGTTATTTTGGCAGATCTGTATTAGCAAAAAATCAAAAACATATCACAGACTGTGTTCAACATCCCCACTAATCACCAAGTCACAACCATAATTTCTGTTAATTTGATCTGAATTCCAATCTGATTCATCCTTCTTTATCTGCAGCTGTACTTACATACTTATATACTGTATTCCTCATCTATGTAAAACTATTCAAGCATGGGACACAAAAACCAACATCAAAAAACGGCTTAGCTTGGTATTTTTATATTAGCAGACAAAACTGATTGAGGGTTTACCTGGCTCAGTGAGCACTTCCTTGGCCTGTGGGATGTCTATGAACTTCTTCTCAGCCTTGTTCTTCTCTTCAGGATCCTGGACGTTGTCTGGGTGTCACTGCTGTGACAACTCCCTGTAGGCTTTAATGAGCTTCTTCTGGGCTATCCTAGTGTTCACACAAGCCCAGCCGTTTAGAACACATTAAAACATGACACACTTCAATATCAACCTAAGAAGCCAAAGGGTAGGTGACAGTCATTCTCGCTGTACTCCTTAGCACTTTCAAAGTCCTTAATGGCTGCATAGATGTGATGAACTCTGATTCAGGGGATCAGTCCCAGCTCTAATTTAGTCTAGGCCGTCTACGGCAGTTAATTCAGCTAATAAAGACTCGTATGAAGCTGTGCTTGATTAGGGATGATTAGAAACTAGACTCTTTATGGGGAGGGAGCTCAGGGGGAAATCTACAGATAGCGATTTTACTGTCACCAATATTAGCATGTTGTCAAACTTGATTGTGGGCAATACAAGAAACCAAAGTGAAAAATGACCAACAGGTCAATGAAAGAAGTCTAAACTAAAAAAGTAAACTCAAAATTTTCACTACAAAATGAATCCTGGATGCCACCTGTTAATTATAAAGATCAATATGCAAGTTGTTCATGGTGGATTTTTCCTTTAATGACTTAATTTTCCTTTAATGACAAGTCAAAGAGTTACAGTAGGCTCCCTCTCTGAAGTCTTGCCTGTGACAAATCACCTGTTACCACCAACTCTTTTCAACATGATGCATGTCAATCTTCTTTTCATGTCTTATCATGGAGTAAAACTCACCGATGTGAAATCAGGTTTAACTCGATGTCACGTATCGTGACGGAGCGGAGATAAGACGGATGCAATTGCAGTATGAACAGTTGTTTATTTTAAAAGAGAGACAGGCAGACAAATCCAAAACGTGATCCAAAACAGGCGAAGGTCAGGCGATCGGCAAACAGGCATACACAGGGTTAAACATGAATCAAGGTCGTGTCACGGAAAACAGGGTCGATAAACTAAACGAGAAACATGAACTATGACGAGGAACTGGGAGCGGATAATCCAGCGTGAACTAACTCTAAACATGGACCGTGACTATTACCACACGAACCAATCTAACTCTACGATAATCTTCCGCGTTGTGTGCTGGGAGCCGCGCGGTATATATGTGGACATGATCAGCGTCTAAACTGATAAGCCTCTAAACTTGCTGAGGGCAATACAGGCACACGTGAAATCCCAGCCAATGACAGAACAGGGAGGAGACATGACAGAAACATAAACAAAACACACGTGTCCAGATGTCACTACTGTCAACAACGGAAAAGCAGGTGCTCGCGCATTCGCGCTTAGAGCACGCTGCTTCAAGGGGAAATCATGACACTCGATGACTTTGCTTAGATCCGGTAAAGCGGATTTAGACTTGTCCGTGGCCAGGTAGACGGTGGCTCTTCTGTAGTAGGCCAAGTATTTTTTCGGGTCACCGTCTACACACGGATGTCAGAAAGTGGTCGTTTAAGATTCAGACAGAATATTTTTTTTTGCAGAAATAAAGAAATGATTGCTGGTGACTTTCTGAGAAAAGCTCACCGACTCACCAACAGCTGCGTGGAAATGGGAAAGTGCGTCGGCCAGCTGTCCGGCAGCCAGGAGCTTCTTCCCCATCTCCAGGTGCTTCTCGACACTGTTCTCACTGCTGCATAGCACTCCTTTAATCAAAAGTAAACTCAGGCCAGGATATAGTAAAGTAAAAATATAGTGACAAATGGTTGGGTAGAATAATACCATTGCATTTCACTATGCTTGCAATTATTATTATTATTATTATTATTATTATTATTGATAAAAGACATGGACACTAATTTTCCTGTGTCATTTTTTAAATACAAAGCACACATCATTATCTTGGACTTTATCATAATCATCAGCACAGAGAGGTCTCATTATCAAGTCACATCTCTTTAGAGTCTATAGAAAAGCTTGGCTTTGTATGTAGAGTACTACTTAGTGCACTAGAAGAAACTTGTGAGATTCATTCCTTAAGACTAGTGAGGTCTAATGAAAAGTATTTCTGTAGAATCTGTACAGCTGTGTGACAGTTCAGTTTCCACACTATCTATCCAGTATATGAAGTCAGTACCTTCTTACCTTCGTATCGAAGATCCAACAGCACAAGCACAAAGGGCACATCATTTACTAGTTTGTATGCGACTGGTGTTATAGTTACCATGATATAATGTGTGTTTTTTTTTTTTTTTGTAAACTCAGGTGTAGGAATATTTAGGCTTGGCTACAATGATGTTTAAAGAAGATAACCACAGCGCAGGACATGGTTTCCTCACATGCATATGAAAAAATCAGCTGCTGATTTGGTCTTTTTAATGTGTTCTCACTGAACATGAGACTAGTTAAGCAATGAAGGCAATACATCCCAGACCATAATATTTTCTGGACACGGCTTGGACACACTTTATTTGAACTTCCAATACACCAGGCACAAGAACGGTTTCTTTCCAGAGGCCTTCATTCATGGCCCTTAAAGAGTATTCTTAATCTTCAATACAATGTCACTGTGACCTGTGATATACATATCAGTTATTGTATAAACGATTACAATTATTTATTATACATATTTTTTGCATTTAGCAATTTCATTCTTTACATATAAGTCATATATTACAAGGAACAACTCCAATTTATTGTTGTTATTGTTGTTTTGTTGTGTTTATCTAGGCTAGTTAATATTAACTATGTAAACACAACAAAACAACAACAACCATAAATTGGTTATAGATATTGCGATAAATTAGGTCACAATACACTTTTCTATGATGTTGTAGGTAAGGTGATATCCATCCATCCATCCATCCATCTTCAATACTACTTATCCTTCAGGGTCACGGGGAACCTGGCGCCTATCCCAGGGAGCATCGGGCACAAGTATATCCTGGACAGGCCAATCCATTACGGCACAATCACATACACACTCGCACACCCATTCATACACTACGGACACTTTTAGACATGCCAATCAGCCTACCATGCATGTCTTTGGACTGGGGGAGGAAACCGGAGTACCCGGAGGAAACCCCCACAGCACGGGGAGAACATGAAAACTCCGCACACACAGGGCCGCAGTGGGAATCGAGCCCCCGACCCTGGAGTGAGGCGAACGTGCTAACCGTTAAGCCACCATCCACCTGGTATTGTGATATCTTTTTTTTAGTAATTACAAAATAAATTGAATTGAATGAAAGCAGCTAATTATATGTAAATTTGCTGATGTTTTTAAAAGCCTAATCTTTCAAATATCTCCCTCCTTTTTTAAAAAAACGAATTTTCAGTGTTAGAATTTAGTTTTTGTAGGAATGAAATAAATAAAATATCTAACTCAGTTGAACAGTTCTTACTTGTTACTACTGGTACTACTTGTATTGTTCTCTGCTAGATATATATCGCTTTGCTTGTATTTTTCTCATTTGTTAGTCGCTTTAGATAAAAGCATCCGCTAAGTGAATAAATGTAATGCACTTTAAATCTATTCATTTATTTTACATCCCCCCCATCTGTTTACATGTTTTCACATCACGGCTACTTTGGTGACAGTTTGTTAGCTAAATTATATAGCATGATACATATCCCTGCTTGAGTGTGCGAGCATACTTGACCAATAAAACTGATTCTGAATCTGATTCAGAAAAATGGCAGTGATCCGTACGGAAGCCGAAGGAATCGACTCATATTGAAGAGCTAAGCCAAAGGATTCGGTTCACTTAAAAGAGCCAGTGCTTTCCGTCACTGAAGGAAGTGAAGTGCGCGGTGAAAAAGCATCATAATGGACGCTACAGTGGCATGTAATAATTGTGGCTTACCGTACACGTTGTCTGGTAAAAAAATGTTTTAAACAAATTCTCTGTGTTTACTTATACAAGTATTTTCCGGACGCATCTTGGTTACACACTGCTGAATGCGCTGAATGCAATGTGGTTTCAGAACACACCTAATTAACCTAATTAGCTAGTGAACCTTTGACAATTAGCAGACTACATCCTCAATGTGAGCGTTTTAAAGTTAAACAGTGAGACTTAATTGATAAACATGGCCTTCGAGTTAGCTTGAGTTTAGTTGGCTAGCTAGCTAACGTCTTGCATTAAAGCTTAATTTTCTTTTCTTTCTTTTTTTTTTTTTTGCAGCGTGGTTTCTTAAAAATGATAAATAACCAAATTCCACACAGCAAATGTTAGCCATGTGAAATGTTAAGAAGAGCAGTGGGGGAAATTTCCCTATGTGATGTTTAGCTTCATAAATAAGTGAACTTGATGTTTTTTGGTGGTTTTATTGCTGTTTACAGAGGGTGAGGTTGTGGGGAGGCTGCCCCATGTGCTCTTCTGTGTGGAGTGTCTCTGCTCTCTGGAGTGTCCTCAGGACTCCAACTCTGTCCCCTCAGTCAGCTGTCCCGAGTGTAGGGTGAGCACTGTTCACAACTCCTGTCCATGCAGCCATCACTCCCTTACTGCGCTACAGCATGTCAACCAGCTTTCACAACTCTTTTTAGGGAAAGTAGCTAAAGCATGCTCAATTTGTCACCAGATGACACCATAGACTAATTTTTTCTAATTACTTATGATATGGCAATGAATATTACTAACTAGTTTTAAAAAAGAAAGAGAGGCAGATAGGGTGCCGATACTTGTAGAGTTGCATAGATATATCATGAACATGCACATTTTTTAAACGCGTCTACAAATGAAGAAGGCAGGCAAAAAGAAGTCGTGAAAGGTGAGTAGTCTGAAGGAAATGGTTACTCGTTTGTAAGTATCAACAAGAAAAGTGTTTAAAATGAAGAACTATGGGACAGTAAAATTATTAAAACATAACTTTCTCAGATTTACTAAGTAGATAACACTAGTTGGTCATTACTACACACCATAACGTTAGGTAAGTGTGTCTGAGTTTAGTATTTATGCAGACCTTTTATTTATTTTTTATTCCTCCACCACTAAGTCTGTCCATCC
Source organism: Ictalurus punctatus (assembly GCF_001660625.3). NCBI lineage: Eukaryota > Metazoa > Chordata > Actinopteri > Siluriformes > Ictaluridae > Ictalurus > Ictalurus punctatus. The sequence goes on from NW_026521103.1 coordinate 26,743, forward strand.
ATCTGAGGTTCTCATTAATGCAATATCTCAACCAGTGGTTGAATGTTTGTAGGAATTCTATAGACTATATAGTTGTTGTAACCAGCAGATGACTCGATTAGTATTTGGAATTGATCCAAAAATATAAGAGGTCACAGCAGTTTCATGTTTAGGAACTCAAGGCCCTTTATTGTTTTTTTTTGGCTAGCTACGTTTTTGCCATCATTCCATGCTTCTGTGTGTCCTTGCTTTTGCATGAGATTCTTGTTTAGTGTGACATCTCAAGAACGAAAGGTTGAATGTTTTATAGTGTAGCAGCAGCGGCAGGTGGAACACAGACAGAGTGAGACTGGTTAAGAGAGCTTTTATTTTGTAGCATGGGAATGCAGAAGGGTCATGGGACACTCTGTCCTGGGGCAGCAGTCTGTGAGGGAGGTGTTAGAGAGGAGTGTGGTCGCTATGGGCCAGGCAGAGTGGTGTAGGTCGGTAGCAGAGTGCGAAGGAAGCGTAGGTAGTGGGGGGGAGAGAATTGCTGTCATCATCGTCATCTGCAAGACATAGGACCGAATTGATCAGCATAGACACGTAGACAAAAGCTGCTCAAGCTGCTGAGGTTGTGATGCCCTTTTATCCTCTCCAGTCTTCTCTGAGAGGGTGAGGAGTTGCAGTGTTTATCTGCCGCAATTTGTGCTCTATTTCCCCACCTCATGCTCTGCTGCAGTCGACAACAGTGGTGCTGAAATGACTGTCTGTTCAGCACCTGGGTGGCAGTAGTGTGAGGAGCATTTTTCACCTCTTCAACAGGTTCACGTGGAACCTGTACGTTTCTGCTCGCTTATCGGCTGCTGCAGATGTTATCGTCAGCTGCTGGAGGCTGGCCTCCATTAGTTGCTGCAGCATGGAATCCATGTTTTTATTTTTAAATTTTTTATTATTATTATATATTTTTTCCTTTATTTTTTTATTTGGCCGCGTCTGTGCTCATTCCCGTATCCTTCACCAGACTTACAAATGAGAAAATACAAGCAAAGCAATATATCAAGCAGAGAACACTGCAAGTAGTGCTACAATAGAAGATTTTTAATTGAGTTCTAGAAGATCCAAAAATGTAATCAGCCCTGAGATTCTAACCAGCGACCTTGGCGTTCTTACCACCACACACTAACTAACTGAGCTACATTGCCATATATATAATATATCATAATAGTTTCGAAGAGAATTTTTAAGCGAATATTTTTAAGTGTCCAAAATTATATGGACGGCGCTCCGTGCAGCGGGGAAAGCACTCAGACATAGCCCGGGGCGGGAGCGTCATGTCGCACAGACTCTGGCCAGCTCCAGGCCGATCATCGCTGATTTTTTCCCTGGGCGTTGAAGAGTTCTCATTGATGAAATTGTTACTTTACATTTATTTGGTAAAAAGCTTAGACTTTTTTGGAACATTCGGCCGTTACATCGGGCGATGAACAGTTCCCAGATAGCAAGCACATTTGGGCCGATTCTGGTAGAAATGCGCCACTGTCAGCTCAATGCTGGTATCGGTGAAAAGGTAATTGCCCAGAGCCCTGCTGACCGTTCACACCACTTCTCGCTGACAGACGGTTTTTGCTATGTGGGCCAATCTCAGCTGAAAGCAGGTGTACTTGCGGCAGGTCCATACTCTGTGTAGCGGTGTGTATCTGCTTTTTCGAGTTCGTTAAGTCACAGACGGGCCACAGCTAAAATTAAGGAGCTCAGCCGCCTGGAAAACACTTTTGACGGTTAAATCAGTTAGGATACTCGAGGCTGCAGTCATTCTTCGTTTTCAAGAGGAATCATTTCAGCTGAAGAAGGTAAGTAATTTAATTGAGTAATTTCAGTCTACAATGTTGTTTGATATTTAAAATGTCATGGAGAAAATGTTTTTTAAAAATCTTTTCAATGGTATGTGTGATTGTGACGAGAACATCAGATGGCGTACTAGCAGCTAGCTAGCCGGCTAGCTAATTTAGCTTAAGAGGCAGCTCGACACTTTTTTTTTATAAAGCTTTTTTAATTGCTGTACAAATAAGATAAACTCCTAGTTTATTCCTCCCCTTTCCTGTTTTACTACTTTTTATTTAACTTTTTTAATATGTTGTGTCAGAAAACCCACACAGTTTGCAGCATGCTGTGTCCTGTTATTAGATTATATTGTCCACTTGGCAGTATAACAGACCTGTTGTTCGGCTCAACACTGTATTTCTTATGTGCAATTCTTAGCCTTAGTCTAGCAATATACTAATTTTTTGTCTCTTTGAGTGATCCTGAAGGGATTGAATAATGTTTAAATGCAACTGTATTTTAAAGACAGCGATAAAGAGGGCAGGACCTGGCCAGACCTCCAGTCAGACGTGGAAGTGTCTGGGTAAAGACCACCAAGGTGTAAAATATGCAGATATTTGTTCAGCACATCGCTATTGCTATTCCCTCATGCTTTGAGAGCATATTCAAAGTTGTATTTTTCATGAAACATTGTAGAATTTGGCAATATAGTCAATATTTTAGACTCTTTCACAGAGTCTGGAAAGAGTGGACGATATGCCATGTGAGCGTATTCTTCTGCTTTCTGATTGACTTTCTTTTGTAGGTATTAATTAACCATGATTTCCACTCAGCCATCTTACTGGAATTGTGTAGGTTAGGAATAAGACTGAGGATGGAGTTGTACAGTTTTGTAGTGTGTATCATTTGTAAATATTGTTAACTTCTTTACCATAGCCATGCTGAGGGAGGTGTTAACTAAATTAGAGATGGTGCTGGACCAACAAACCACTGAGATTGCTTCAACTACAGGAGGTCCAGGTGCAGCCTTTGGATATTGATGAAGATTTACTGCCCCTGCAAGACCTTCCTCAACTGTGTAGTCTGGAGCGAAGGATGCAACAGAGCCCAGATTACAAGCAAAATCTGGTGAGAATTTTTTCTCTTTTTTTTGTTAACAACTGCTTGCACAATTACACAGCTACTGAGAGTGTTTGTTTTCTCAAGGTGACACACTCGTACTCAAAGCACAACATTGAACACCACTTTGATATGAGGGAACAGTTATGACCTAATCTTTGGTAGAGGAGGAAAACATGGAAAACACACAGGGCAGGGTAACTGCAGAAGTAGTGAGAAGCACTGACACTTTTGACGAGGCAATACATGCTTATTAATTTTATATATTATATTATTTTATATTATATTATTGTTTTAAGAATCCTCAGTTTCAGGTAAACTGGTTGGAGCTTATTGACAGGGCGGATGTGCTCAACTGCACCTGGTGCATATTGGTGATTACTAACTCCCTGGAAAAGAACCTCAATTGGAGGGGAATCAATAGAAAGACTTCACTGTCCGCTCTCCAACTCGGAGAGGTCGTGATTGGTAAGTATATCTGTTTACATACAGAATTAGCTGTCTCTCTCAGATGATATGTAAGGGGTAATCCACGGCTAGATGTGCATTAAACGATTTTAGTGCATGATGTGGAGGAAATGATCCACTCGTTCAAATCGTTTAATGCACACCTAGCCATGGATTACCCCGCCTATACCATGGTCTTTCCACAATTAATAATGTTAAAGCTGTCATTGGTTTAGAAGTGCAAACTTTGATTAGAAGTTTAAAATGATCGTTAATTTCTATTAGTTAGGTCGTTAGATCTGGAATTTTGCCCATTATAAATCAGACACAGAGATAAAGTAGTGTGATGAGATTGCATTTATTTGAATGAATTGACAGATATCTATCAGAGAGAGAGAGAAGGAGAGAGAGAGAGATCAAGCGTGTATGAATTACGTGCATCATAGGTGCCTCTCAGCAGTCAGTGTTGCGCAGCAGTAGTGTAGTAAAACTAAAAGTTGAATTACTTCAGAAACAGTGATGGTACCACCTCGTTGCTGAGAAATATCATGTAGCTTTTCACCAGCAAAGCTATTTTTATTGTTAAAGTTGCAGAAAGCGCTGGCAAGATGTGTCTGTTCATATGAATGTCTCTGTATGCTCAAGTGTCTGCGTGTGTGTGCATGTAGGCTGCGCATTGATATAGAAATGATTACGGTGATCAATCTGACGGGAACTCCCTGTGCAATAAACGGTTATAATGCACACCTTCCAGCCAATCAGAATCCAGTATTCACAGTGACCATGGTATAAGCATAGTTAATGCTTAAGATTCATAATGACTGTATGATATGTAT
>NW_026521104.1:0-80000 GCF_001660625.3 Ictalurus punctatus
CTTGTGAAGCAGCGTGTTTGATTATGAACGTGATCGAATCTAAATTCAGAACAAGACTGACAGATGAACATTTAAATAATTGCAATAAGAGTGAACCTAAGTGCATACACACCAGCATATACCTCCCTTGTGGAATCAATGCAGTGTCAGTCAGCTCATTAACTGTAAATAAGTGTGAATGCACTTCATGTCATATTGGATATTCTGTGTTTACAAACAGCAAAGAAGCACTAAGAATTCAAGTGGGAAGCAGAAAGAGTTGTGGGAGGCCTAAGGCACATTAGGTTGACCCATTTATTTTCAGGCAGGTGATTCCTTCCTTTTGTGCCAACTACCATAAAGCACCTCCAAGTTACAATCCATGCTTTGGCCAGGAATCAACCCAGGTCAACTGCTTGGAAGGCAGCTATGCTCACCTCTATACCACCAATGTCATGCTGGGCAATTCAACGCTGCTGAACAAAGTTTAAGTATTCTGTTGTGGTTTCTGTAGTGTAGTGGTTATCACGTTTGCCTAACATGCAAAAGGTCCCTGGTTTGAGACCGGGCAGAAACAAGCTAGAAATTTTGAACTTTGCTTTAATAACTGACCGGTTGTCATCACTGTAGGATCAGGTCCTCTAGGAACAGCCGGAAAGCGAGACCTTGGACAGAGCAGATTTCCTTCTTTTGTGCTTTTGTAGCAAAGCAGTGAACATTTGCTTACGAAATGAAAGGGAGTCTCTGGTTTTCCACAGAAAGTGGAAGCCTGGCTCTTTCGTTGCTCAATAAGACTCTGAACGTGACTGGAAAATTTTCCGTAAAGTACTGGTCGCCAAGTTCACCTATCAGCAAGAGGTCTATGCCCGAAAAAGGCTGGGAGCGGTTTCCCTTCCATTGAGCTTTTGTAGCAAGGCAGATTACAGCTGCTTGCAAAATCACAGGCAGGTTCTGCTTTTCCACTGATTGTGGGAGCCTGGCTCTTTCCTTCATCAAGAAGACAAGAGTAATGATGTGCTTGATTCGAGGGGTAGGGGTAGACATGGCCAGGGAAGAAGAGAAACAATACAGAGCAGCAAGTAGGTACACAGACTCCTGAATGTTCTCCATAACCATACATTTCATGTAAACACCAACCAGAAAAACTGAAAATATATGTACACACTGTATTTCACAATAATTAACAATGGTCAAGTCCATCAATAACGCAAATGTCCAAGTCTGTTAAGTTCAGTACCCCAACTAAACTTTCTAAATCTCACGGTTCGGTCCCCATTTGGGCGCCACTCTGTAGCGTGGTACCTTATGGGGTTTGGACGCCAGACAGTTCAAATTAACAGTCACTTATAACTTATAATTTGGACATCACTCAGAATAAGGCTACTCAATTCTTACAAAATAAGTTTATTATTATTTATGCAATAAACATAAGAAAATACAGATCGTTTCAGTCATAGAAACCGAAATAATGAAAACCAAAAAGTTCCCCTACGTGGGATTAATAAACGCACCCATAAGGAAATAAGGCTCTATTCATAAAAGAAACTTTTCACACACAAAAGGCAGAAAAAAACATTTAACCCCAAAATAATTCTTAACCAAAACAAAAAAGTTGTTCACTTTAAAGCTGCACTTCAATGGCGGCGATTTAGGCGTACGGGAGTTCGTGAACCCGAAAGCATGGGAAAGAGCAGTCAGATTCCGCTTAACACTCGGAGTTCTTTACAGCCAGTAACATCCAACGATTTAAACATACTGGTTCTCCACAAAAGTATTAAAGAAAGGATCTCAAACCCGTGATGTGCCTCCGAACCCTCAAAACTCCGCTCGCTAGTTTAATCACCTTGGCAGAATATTCCCGAAGTGTTCACCAGCCTCCTGAATCAATATCCACAAGGTTATAATCCACAGTAAGAGCATTAGAATGGTCCTTGGCAAACGCACACCATCAGTTCCGCCATTCCCACCTGGCGCTAATTTCCGCGTCCCGCTTTCTCTCACCTAGTCACCTGTTCTTTTTATTGCTTCCTAAGACCCCACCCTTCTCTTCATCTCTTTTTTTACTTCCGTTAATTAAAACACCACGGAATGGAACGGACTCCGCTTCTGCGTCACTAAATGGTAAATGGTGCAGTTATAGCCAAAGCGCTTTACACTGTGTCTCATTTACCCATTCGCACACCAATGATAGCAGAGCTGCCATACAAGGCGCTAACTTGCCATCGGGAGCAACTTGGGGTTCATTGTCTTGCCCAAGGACACTTTGGCATGTGGAGTCAGGCTGGCTGGGAACCGCCAACCCTACGATTAGTGGACAACCCGCTCTACCACCTGATCCACAGCCGCCCCTGTCACTGTGCAGCTATCTGTTACAAATGAATGGGAAAATATCCTTGGCATCCCTGCAATTCAAGGATGTTGTAATTGGTAAGTTGTGATGTCAAAAGTATCTGTACCAAGTTGATACTAAAATTTTAAAAAGAATGATACGATAAGTTTTTTTTTTTCAGTACCGGCAGTACCAAGTATTCTCCTGCTTTCTGATTGACTTTCTTTTGTAGGTATTAATTAACCGTGATTTACACTCAGCCATCTTACTGGAATTTGTGTAGGTTAGGAATAAGACTGAGGATGGAGTTGTACAGTTTTGTAGTGTGTATCATTTGTAAATATTGTTAACTTCTTTACCATAGCTATGCTGAGGGAGGTGTTGACTAAATTAGAGATGGAGCTGGACCAACAAACCACTGAGCTTGCTTCAACTACAGGTGTTCCAGGTGCAGTCTTTGGATACTGATGAAGATTTACTGCCCTACAAGATCTTCCTCAACTGCATAGTCTGGAGCAAAGGATGCAACAGAGCTCGGATTGCAAGCAAAAACTGGTGAGAATTTTTTTCTTTTTTTGTTAACAATCGCTTGCACAATTACACAGCTACTGAGAGTGTTTGTTTTCTCAAGGTGACACTCTCGTACTCAAAGCACAACATTCAACACCACTTTGATATGAGGGAACAGTTATGACCGAATCTTTGGTAGAGGAGCAAAACATGGAAAGCACACAGGGCAGGGTAACTGCAGGAGTAGTGAGAAGCACTGACACAGTTGACAAGGCAATACATGCTTATTAATTATTTATATTTATATTTTATATTATTTTATATTATATTATTGGTTTAAAAATCATCGGTTTCGGGTAAACTGGTTGGCGCTTATTGACAGGGCGGATGTGCTTGACTGCACTTGGCGCATATTGAAGAGGGTGATTGCTAATTCCCTGGCAAAGAACCTCAATTGGAGAGGAGTCAATGGAAAGACTTCACTGGCCACTCTCCAACTTGGAGAGGTCATGATTGGTAAGTATATCTGTTTACATACAGAATTAGCTGTCTCTCTCAGATGATATGTAAGGGGTAATCCACGGCTAGATGTGCACTAAACGATTTTAGTGCATGATGTGGAGGAAAAGAACCACTCGTTCAAATCGTCACCTAGCCATGGATTACCCCGCTTATACCATGGTCTTTCCACAATTAATAACATTTAAAGCTGTCATTGATTTTTGGAGCACAAACTTTGATTAGAAGTTTAAAATGACAGTTAATTTCTATTAGTTAGGTCGTTAGATCTGGAATTTTGCCCGATATAAATCAGACACAGAGATAAAGTAGTGTGATGAGATTACATTTATTTGAATGAATTGACAGATATCTATCAGAGACAGAGAGATTAAGCATGTATGAATTACCTGCATCATGTGCCTCTCAGCAGTCAGTCAGTGCGTTTACATGGACAACAACAATCCACTGTTAACCCGATTAAGACGATACTTTGATTAGGAAACTACCATGTAAACAGCAATTTTTAATTACCTTAATCTGATTAAAGTCAAGTTACTCGAAGTAAGCACTAATCGAATTAAGACATGTCGAGTACTCCTGTTTTAGTCGCATTATCAACGTGTATTACAGACATGTAAACACCTGAATCACATTATTAACGTCGTGTGAGTTTTCACCACATTTTGCGACAGGACACGTACACACACGGCAGTGCTCAACATTTTACGGCGAACAAGAGAGCACGGCTGCGTCCCAAACCGCATACTTGCCGACTATAGGCCTGTAGTAGGGAAAATGCATCTATCTCGGCTACTATAGAGACGCTAAGTGCACTTTTTGGGATGCAGCTCACGGCTTCAAGCAGTTGTCTACTTGCATGTACAGCATGACAAATAAATAACTGTGCTTAAAGCGTTCATAAAAAAAATTAAATAAAAACACCCAAAACTGTATACTATACCATAACGAAGACGAACTGTATATTGATACGTGAAATTCTGGAGGGACATCGGACGGCGTGGCGCGGTGACGTAATGACGTGGGCTGTTAATCTAATTATGTTCTATAACATGTAAAACGGGAACATGACAGGAGTATTCTAAAAGCGACTCATGTAAACACTTTAATCACGTTATTATCTTACTCAGAGTAAGGTCAATAATTAGATTACTGCTGTCCATGTAAACATAGTCAGTGTTGCGCAGCAGTAGTGTAGTAAAACTGAGAGTTGAATTACTTCACAAACAGTGATGGTACCACCTCATTGCTGAGAAATATAATGTAACTTTTCACCAGAAAAGATATTTTTTTTTGTTAAAGTTGCAGACAGCGCCGGCAAGAAGTGTCTGTGTGTACGAATGTGTGTTCACGAATGTCTCTGTATGCTTGAGTGTCTGTGCATGTGTGTGTGTTTGTGTGTGCATGTAGGCTGCGCGTTGATTTAGAAATGCTCACAGTGATCAAACTGACTGGAACTACCTGTGCAATAAACGGTTATAATGCACACCTTCCAGCCAATCAGAATCCAATATTCACAATCACTATTTTATACTCACCATGGTATAAATGTAATTAATGCTTAAGATTCATAATAACCTTACGATATGTATTGCTTTCTTCCAATGTTCATAGAAACCTCTTCACAGCTAATGCTGCAGAGATGGAGGTTGAGGGGACCATGAAGAGGTGGCTCCAGCTGGCATCAGATGGAGAGAAGACTTTTGAAAACTTTTGCAAAAAGAAGGTATTTAGAGTGTTTTAACTGTGGTGTCTTTGTTAATTTGTTAAAATGTTCATATTATAGTCTATTTTTGATTGTTTATAAAAGTCCTTGCTGTTTTTAAGTGGTTGAAATTGTGTGTGTGTTGGTACAGTAGCTGGGTGGCTATACAGTTGCGGTCAGAAGTTTACATACCCCTTGCAGAATCTACAAAATCTTAATACTCTTAACAAAATAAGATTGATCATAAAAATCCTGTTTCTTATTTAGTACCGCCATGAATAAGCTATTTCACATAACAGATGTTTACATATAGTCCACAAGATAATAGCTGAATTAATCAAAATTACCCCATTCAAAAGTTTACACACGTTTGATTCTTAATACTGTGTGTCGTTACCTGAACGACAGGTCCTTCACATACTTTGCTTTTCCTGCATATTTTAGCCCTTTCCAGTAGAGGTTATATGATGTTCCGATCCATCTTTTCACACTGAGGACAATCGAAAGACTCATACACGACTATTCCAAAAGGTGCAAACATTCGCTGATGCTCAAGAAGGTAACAGCATGCATTAAGAGCCTGGCTGAAACGTTGTAAACAGGATGATCATGTAAATTTTTTTGTCTTCTGGGATACTTCTTCTATGCTGTATTAACCATCTTTCTGTAATAAACCTTTTTCACCTCAGAGGACGAGTCTGCAAGTGTTGTCTAATTTCCACGACACAACTCAGTTTTTACATTTTTTAATTTTATTTTTAAGAAAAATAATTAAAATTCAATAACCTTTTGATTGTATGAGGTACCGGTAAATGAGAAAAAACATAGTACTACTTTCATAAAATGTCATGTGCAGCTTGATGCTAATTATAGTAATGTATAGTAAGCGACTCCGTTTCCCAGAATGCACCTCAGACTACAAACATGGCAAACACAAACTACAACTCCGAACCAACACACAGACATTGTTAACCTTCTCCAGAATACTAATCAGACAAACCTGTTACCAATGAACCCACTACATTAGAGAAGGAAATACTGGATGTGAAGTGCAGTAGTGCTAGTGTGTGTGAATAGACTGTCAGTTTAGATACTGACCCTGAACACTACTAACATGCAGTGCTTTCTTGGGGTGGTGCTGAAGTTGGAGTTGAACCGGTAAGAAAGATATTAGAGAGGCTTCCTTACACTCCTGAGTATGTTCAATTAGAACCTGCACCAAACTCCCCTGATTCAAGTCATCAGCTAATTAAGCGGCCTGCACAAGCTGGGATGGGTGCTTTAGAGCAGATAAAACACCAAATGTGTTAGATAAGAGTTCAGAGCCTGTGTTCTAGACACATGATTTAGAGTGGAGACTTAGGCTTAGACCTGAGCTTTGGAGTTATTCTGATTATAGGTTTCAGTGAGGAAGTGACTGAAGTTAAGGAGAGGAACTGAAAATAAAATTATAGTCTTTCTGAGTAAACAGAATAAGGCTATATTAGTGTTATGGGGGAAAAAATAAGCTTGTAGCAGTGCTGATGAAATACATGTACATGTCAAAAACTGCTAGAATGCTTTTTGGCCACAGCTGCTGTAAACCCACCCACATCCTAGAGATGAAACTGTTCTGTAATGAGGGATGGGCTAAAATTCCTCCAAGCTGATGTGCAGGACTGATCAACAGTTACCGGAAACGTTTGTTTGCAGTTGTTGCTGCACACCGAGGTCACACCAGATACTGAAAGCAAAGGTTCACATACTTTTGCCACACACAGGTATGCAATATTGGGTCATTTTCATCAATACATAAATGACCATGTGTAATATTTTTGTCTGTATCCTTTAATTAGGTTCTCTTTATCTACTTTTAATACTTGTGTGAAAATCTTATGATGTTTTAGGCCCTGGTAATGAAGATGTATAGAAGGTTCTAAAGGGTTCACAAACTTTTAAGCACCACTGTAAGTGGGATGTAAGGTCATAGCAGAAGAGCTCTTCCGCAAACACTACCGATGTGACCGTGGACCATGGGTTCTTAAGCCTAGACGAATCGCTTCCAAAAGACCACGCCTTAGCTCTGTCTTCAGCTGGAAATGGTTAGATGTCTCCGGCAGAGCTGGTTAAGCGAAAGGCACTTGAGTCTCACAACAGCCCATTTGTCGCGCCCATGCCAGATTTCTTGTTGTCTGGTGGAATGACCTGGTCACCTTCTTACCACAAATGGGTATACCACTAGCTTGGCCTAGGGTAGTGTGGCTGAGTGGTCCAAGGTGCTGGCTTTAGGCTCCAGTCTCTTCCGGGGTGTGGGTTCAAATCCCACTGCTGCCAGGGTAGTTAGCTTATGGTGGGTGATGTCTTGTCTCCAAAGGCTTTATGCAGGTTTTTCTCCCACACTTTCATGCTATACACCATGTAGCATGCTGCCTCACGAACGTCCCAATTCATACCCCCTTTTTCCACAGTTGTTGTGTATATCCAGGTAAGAATAAAAGTTACATTTCCATCCATCCATCTTCTATACCGCTTAATCCTTTTCCGGGTCATGGGTAAAAGTTACATTTTCCAAAGAAATTTAACTCGCTGAGATGGGCAGTCCATAGGTAGTCGGTACCTAGCCACCCAAGGACTGGATTGCATTGCGATGGCTCAACTAGGGAATTGTCCCGTTCTGTGAGACCTTTGGGCCGTCTCGCCGCATCGTCACCCTTCAGTTTATATGACAGCACAGCTCGTACCTGAAGACTTGACTAAAATCTATTTGAGAAGCAGTCATCTAGTCAGCTAACATTAAACCCTAATTTGCATAGTTTTCGTTAAAAGCAGTGGGCCTCGGACAAGGTGGCCGAGAGGTTAAGGCGATGGACAGCTAACCTGTTGTGCTCTGCACGTGTGTGTTCGAATCCCATCCTCGTTGCAAACTTGTTATTTTGCCTCCTCTTTACAACAATGGCTGGCTTTGTTGCAGTCTGTCTCACACCTACAAGGCCTACAAACGGAAAGCTTTGTACAGGTCCCTGAGCTAGCACTATAGAGAGTGGAGAAATGTGAAAAGCCAGCACTGTGGATACATATTTTGCAACCGTGTGCTGTATTTCAGTGTTTGGACTCCACCAATCCACAGTCAGACTGTGGTCGAATGAAGGAAATTCACGAGCATGGTTACCCTCCCCAAGCGTGGTCAACCAACAAAGATCACTCCAAGAGCAAGACATGTAATTGTCCATGAGGTCACAACGGATCCCAGGGTAACTTCTAAGCAACTAAAGACCTCTCTCGCATTGGCAAATTTTAATGTTCATGAGTCCACCATAATGAGTACACTGAACAACAATGGAGTGCATGGCAGGATTGCAAGGAGAAAGCCACTGCTTTCCATAAAGAACATTGCTTCCTGCATGCAGTTTGCTAAAGATCACATGGACAAGGCTACTGGAAAAAATGTTTTGTGGACAGGTGAGACCAAACTATAACTTTTTGGTTTAAATGAGAAGGGTTCTGTTTGGTGGAAGGAAAACACTGCATTCCAGCATAAGACCCGTATCCCATTTCTGAAAAATGGTGGTGGTAGCATTACAGTTTGGGCCTGTTTCGCTGCATCTGGGCCAGGACGGCTTGCCATCATTGATGGAACGATGAATTCTGAATAATACCAGCAAATTCTAAAAGAAAATGTCAGGACATCTGTCCGTAAAATGAATCTCAAGAGAAAGTGGGCCATGCAGCAAGACAATGCTGGCCCAAATTTAGCCTATTACCCAAAAACACTTAAAATTCAATATAGAAGCAAATACTCACATCTGTGAACCCAGTTGGAGATAGAAAAAAAGACACCAGCCGTGAGTGAGAAGAAGCAAGGGTCCAGATTTATTGGTTCCGTTCCATCACACGAGATCCACACCAATGAGAATTCTCAGAAGTGATCTGACACCTGTATTTACACAGTAGATAACCAATATATTTCAGAAAGACTATGATATCAATACCAATAGGGTTAAAAAAAGAGCTCATCTACATTACCATTATGTTTTCAAAAGAGGCTTATCAAATTTACCATTATGTTTTGAAAGAGGCCTTTCTGGATACCATTAGGATTGAAAGTGAGAGAGAGACAAAACAATTTAGAGAGACCTTGGTCTCATTGTTATCTCGCGGGGGCAGCTTGACTCAGCTACCCTTATAAATGGCTCCTCATGGTTTTCTCTTAAAATTAAGGCCTCCATCGTCTGAGACAAGAATCTTCACCATCTGAATTATGAGTAAGTTTCTTTTACATTTTTCTGTATTTCTGGTTTATAATTTATTTTCATATTTGCTCTATATCTCTATTTTATATATAGTTATACTGCTTGCAAATTGTTTACTGTACTTCCTACTTCATAATATCATTATATTACCCTTCTAATATCCTACATATCCTACTACTCTTTATATTACCCTTATAACATCTTAATACTCCTTTTTATTATTCTTATAATGTTATAATGTTATATGTGTGTGTGAGAGAGAGAGACAGAGAGTGTGTGTGTGTTATGTCTGTACGCCTGCCCTTGACTGTACGAGAGTGTGTGTGTTTGCACTCCTCAGCTCTTATACTTCTCTGTGACTAATAAACCATAGTGTGTTACTCTTAAAGATCTTAAAGTGTGAATCCAATTTGTCAGTATCCGCCTAATACCGCTTCTGTGTGTCTAGGTGCCCGTCGTCATTTTTTCTTCTCTCCTTTACTGGAGGGGCTGGATTTAGATCTGAACACTCACTATCAGCTCGCGCATGTCACTGCTGACATCATGGTGATACTTAACATTCTTCGCAGCACCCCCTCTGGAAATGGAAATGCAGGGTCCCCCCCTCTCAGATACAGAATCCACCCCGTGAATGTGTGTATTGACGCCTCTACACAGACAGACCCTCCCTCCAGCTTTCAGTCTGAGGATGATGTCACCTTCTCTGTTCTAGGCTCTGACCATTCTTCCCTCTTCTCACCTGTCAGTCCACCGTACTCTCAGTGGTCTCCTTATTTCACCTTTGCTGACTATCCCATGTCCCCAGGACACACCCCATTTTCTTCCCCCTACCGCTCTCCTCAAGATTACGCACCCACCAGTCCTGTGAATTTTCAATAAAATTACATATTACTCATACTAGGTCTCCCTCATGTTTATTTCATGTCATTTTTATCCACAACAACAACAACCCTAAGCACACAAGTCGTTCTACCAAAGAATGGTTAAAGAAGAATAAAGTCAATGTTTTGGAATGGCCAAGTCAAGGTCCTGACCTTAATCCAATAGAAATGCTGTGGAAGGACCTGAAGCAAGCAGCTCATGTGAGGAAACCCACCCACATCCTAGAGATGAAACTGTACTATAATGAGGGATGGGCTAAAATTCCTCCAAGCTGACGTGCAGGACTGATCAACAGTTACTGGAAATGTTTGTTTGCAGTTGTTGCTGCACACCGAGGTCACACCAGATACTGAAAGCAAAGGTTCACATACTTTTGCCACTCACAGGTATGCAATATTGGATCATTTTCATCAATAAATAAATGACCATGTGTAATATGTTTGTCTGGTTTCTTTAATTAGGTTCTCTTTATCTACTTTTAATACTTGTGTGAAAATCTTTATGATGTTTTAGGTCCTGGTAATGAAGATGTATAGAAAGTTCTAAAGGGTTCACAAACCTTCAAGCACCACTGTAAGTGGGATGTAAGGTCATAGCAGAAGAGCTCTTCCGCAAACACTACCGATGTGACCGTGGACCATGGGTTCTTAAGCCTAGACGAATCGCGTCCAAAAGACCACGCCTTAGCTCTGTCTTCAGCTGGAAATGGTTAGATGTCTCCGGCAGAGCTGGTTAAGTGAAAGGCACTTGAGTCTCACAACAGCCCATTTGTCACGCCCATGCCAGATTTCTTGTTGTCCGGCGGAATGACCCGGTCACCTTCTTACCACGAATGGGTTTACCACCACGTCAGCCCGGGGTAGTGTGGCTGAGTGGTCCAAGGCACTGAATTTAGACTCCAGTCTCTTTGGGGGTGTGGGTTCAAATCCCACCGCTGCCAGGGTAGTTAGCTGAAAGTAGTTCTGCTTAACTTTCCCGGAACGGAAAGTAGTTATGCTCAACTTTCCAAAACTTCTCCAGTTAATTCTCAGTGGTAGTCCTTATCACTACGGATACAATATATTTTTCGCCACACGTTGATTCCATGGCGCTGTTCCGAAGCTTGGTGTTTTCTTTTTTTAAATTTTCTTTTTTTTTGAAGATCTACATTTTGAATGGCCTCCGCTACCGCGTAAACCAGTTAATACTTTATTGGCTTTATTTTTTCGGCTTTCATCTCTTTTTGTTTATTTCTTTTTATTTCTTTTAAGTCTTTTGGTAACAAGTGAGCAGATCACACAGTTATGTTAGATTAAGTTAGAATATATTAGAGTAGATGTGTATCTTTTCAATAGTTGTATAATTAAATTTTGGGTCATTGATCTTTTGCTCTAATATGAAACCTGTCAAGTTATTTTAAAAGAATCAGTGACCATAATTTTACTTTACAAAACATGCATAACTAAGTAAATTCTTTTTATATATTTATTTATGTTAATTGTTCATATCTATGGGTACTATTCAGGCCATCAGCATGAAGAAAAAAAAATCCCTGGGAGAATCAACGTGTCCTTCAGGAGAGGCCATCAGGTGATTTACTTCGGGACTCATCTGAAGAGGCAAGAAGCATTAAAGACAATCCTTCTTTGCAAGAGAAGTCAACACCTCAAAGAAAAGATGTGATCAGGAACAATACAGCCTCCCACTCTGTTCAATCCACCTGCTAGTGGTGTTCCTGAAGACGCACCTCTGACACAGGCAGCAGTTGAGAAGACACCAAAAAAAACAAATTAGATCCTGTTTAGCTTGTGGTCAGCCAATTTCTCATTACATGGGTGATAGCTCCTCTGTACATTTCTTTTAGCAGGCTGGTGATGTTAAATACTTCTACTGCTCCAGGAAAGTCTTTGAGGCATACTCTGCAGAGGGCCTTCTGGTCATCTGTGCAGGTTCTGCCACCAGCCACTAAAACAAGGACCCAATAGTCCTCATATCCACCCTGGTTTCCCTGGAGCGGCAGGCAGATACATTTACTGTCTTTCTAAAGTGCTCTCCCTGTATCAGGCACAGGGAATGAATGCAGAGACGACATGGGCAGAGTTTCAGCAGTCTTCATTCTATGAGGCTGAGAGGCAGAGGTGGATTGTTGAAAAGAGAAAATAACTTTGTTGTGAAGCACAGTATTTAAGGTCTGTGCATGGCATGTCTGATTGCAAGCCAAGCACAAGGTTGGATTTTGGTAAATAGTTACAAATCCTGTGTAATACTGTTGCCCATGAATCTCATTCTACGTCTTCTGTATTCTCTCTCTCTCTCTCTCTCTCTCTCTCTCTCTCTCTCTCTCTCTCTCTCTCTCTCTCTCTCTCTCTCTCTCTACCATTGTGGAATTGTGTATAGACAACATTGTATTTAAAAAAACAAAACAAAATTGTCCTGTGTATTTGTAAATATGTTTTATCTAGCTTGTATTTGTAAATGTTTTAAAATCGTAGTCCTTATTTTGGAATACATTTTCAATAACTTACTATAACACACCCTGCATATATTATTTCAATAGTTATTTTCATTTTGACAAACTGTTAATTTCACATTCTTCTTTAACAGTTAATTTTACACACTGAAAGAGTATCGGAATAGTAAATGTTGACAATGCCGCTTTTAAAAAATTACATAGATACAATATGTAACAGATAATATAATATAAATATTTGAACGGATGTTTTTACGTTAGGTTCGTCCGACCCTCCTCCTGGATTATCCTCGCTTTCTATTGGCTAGTCAGCGCTCTACACCTACGTGTGACTGGCCCCTGCGTGGCAGGTGAGAATTCTACCACTGAACCACCAATGCTTATCTTAAAAATCCATGGACTTCGCAGAGTGCGATTTCAAGCTGAGTACTGTGCTGTTTGAGCAATTTGGTTTAAAATTCTAAAGGAGAATCTCTTCCATTTTTCAGCAGCATGGAGTTTGTCCATTACCCTAGTTTTGGGCGGAATTGATAAGGCTTGTGAAGTGCTTTGGGTGAAGGCTCAAGCAACACAAACGTCTCCAAAACTCAGTTGTGCATTGGCCTGGAATCTAACCCGGACTTCACAGAGGGCGCTTTCCAGGTAAGTATTGTGCTGACTCAGCAATTTGGTTTCAAAATTGACAAGGAGCGTCCTAAGGCTCTTGTATATTTGAGCAACATGGACTGTGTCTGCTACCCTTTTTTTGGACAGAATTGATAAGGCTTGTAGAGTTCTTTGGGTGAATGCTCAATATTCAAAACTCAGTCGTGAGTGGCCGGGAATCGAACCCCGGCCTCACGCGTGGTCGGTCAGAATTTGACCACTGAACCACCAATGCTTATCTTAAATGAGTAAGGACAATGCAGAGTGTGCTTTTCATTAAGTATTGTTCTGATTAAACAGTTTGGTTTCAAAATAGAAAAGGAGCATCCTAAGTCTCTTGTATATTTCAGCAGCATGGAGTTGGTCTAGTTTGGGCAGAAATGATCAGGCTTATAATGTTCTTTTGGTGAAGGCTTAACTTTCAAAACTCACTTCTGCATTGGCCGGGAATTGAACCCGGGCCTCCCGCGTGGCAGGCGAGAATTCTACCACTGAACCACCAATGCTTAGGTTAAATAACTAAAGACTTCGCAGAGTGTGCTGTTCAGGTAAGTATTGTGCTGTTCAGCAATTTGGTTTCAGATTTGAAAAGGAGAATCCTAAGTCTCTTCCTTATTTCAGCAGCAGTCACACGCTATATTTCCAGATACTGTATAATATTATAATATCTCCTCTCTGCTCAACACGCATGTAATGCAGTCTACGTACCGTAGAGCAGTGTTTTTCAACCACTGTGCCGTGGCACACTAGTGTGTTGTGAGAGATCGTCAGGCGTGCCTTGAGAAATTGTCCAATTTCACTTAGTCTTAAAATTCTTTTTTATTAAAATTTATCCATGATTATCTGCAAATAATAAGCCATTGTTGAGTGTCTGTGCTGTAATATAGTGACTGGCAGAGTAATGTAATATTCGTCCGGGTGGCAGCAGGTAATTGCCTCCTACCTTCTTAGAGACAAGAGAATTAGTGACGCATGCGACAGGTCGTGGTGGCAGTGATGAAGAAGTTTTTAAAAAGGAAAAATGCAAACTCCGAACTGGGCCCTGGACAAGATTGTGACCCAGGTGAAGGGCCTAGTATGAGTGGTGGTAAAAAGAAAGCAAAGACGGTGAGCTCGAGGCAATACAGCGAAAGTTATCTTTCGTTAGGATTTACTTTCACCAGCGATGAGATGACCCCGACTCCATTATGCTTGGTGTGTGGCGAGAAGCAGTCCAATAGCGCCATGGTGCCAAGCAAGCTTAAACGCTATCTCCAAGCGAAACACCCGTCGCTTCAAAACAAGCCGATGGACTATTTTGTTTGCCTGCGTGAAAACACCGAAACAGGCAACATTAATGAGAAAAACCACAAAGGTAAATTAGAAAGCCCTCAATGCTAGTTGCTGAACTTGTAGCTAAATGAAAAAAGTCCCACACTGTGGCAGAGACGTTAATACTACCTGCCCGCAAAGACACTGTCAACGAGATGCTCGGCCCTGACGCAGTTAAAGACATATCTAAACTCCCGCTCTCAGATAACACAATCGCCAGATGTACTGATGACATGTCTACAGACATCGAAAGCCATGTTTTGGAAAAGATACGCATCAGTAGGAAATTTGCATTGCAACCTGATGAGTCTACGGATATTCTCAGCTCTTGGCCAATGTGCGTTTTGTGGATGGAGATGCCATTAGAGAAAACTTCCTATTTTATAAGCCACTGCCAGAAAAAACAACAGGAGAGGAAATTTTTGGGGTCAAATTGACCAGGGAAGACTTGTGTGGGAAAATTGCACAAGTGTTGTGGAGTGCAAAGCTGGCATACCTGGCAGATATATTTCATCATCTGAATGAACCGAACACACGGATGCAAGGCCGAAATGAGATAAAATAAATGGATTCCATTTAAAGGTGCACCTCTGGCAACAACATGTGCAAAGTGCCAACCTTGAGATGTTCCCACTCACAGAGGAACGGCAAGATCACCCTGCTGCACTGTGCAAGGTAATAGGTAAACATCTGTAAACTCTTGAGGAGAAGTTGTCATTTTATTTCTCTTCAGCCTCCACTGAATGCCTTGACTGCTATTGGAAAGGACATAACTTTACAGGAGCAGGAGGAACTAACTGAACTGAAACAAGATCGTGGTTTAAAGGTAAGATTTGCTGAACTTCCTTTGGACAGTTTTTGGATGACTGCTGCCATGGAATTCCCCATTCCGGCCAACAAAGTTTTGACATTGCTCCCATTTTCCACAACATATGTGTGTGAGCTGAGCTTTTCAAGCCTAACTGCTATAAAAGCTAAAAACAGAGAGAGACTGAAAGCTGTTGAAGAGCTTCGTGTATGCCTTTCTTAAATTCCTGCCAGGATATCAGCTTTGTGTTCATCTAAACAGGCCCAGGTTTCACACTGAGTGAGTATAAATAAATTGAGAAACTATATTGTAATTATATACACTGTATTAGGCTACAGAGTGCCATTCTGTAACATTTTTGGTTGGTGGTGTGCCACAAGATTTTGCCAATGTAAAAAATGTGCCATGGCTCAAAAAAGATTGAAAAACACTGTGTTACACTACACAATTTAAGAAGCTACACTTACTTCTGCTTCCATTGTAACACTTTTCAGTTTTGGAGCAACAACAGCAACAACAACAACAACAAAAAAGTGTTGGAACAAAATAAAACTTATTTTCCATTCCAGGTTGCAGGTATTCGCGGGTGCAATGCAACACTGTTCCACACACAAATAACTCTTTTGAATGGTTAAGTGACTAAAATCAGAAAGCGCCACCAGCATATCTGACAAAGATGACTCATGAACCAATTCTTTAATCACTAGCTGAAAACGACGTATTGAATTTACACAAACGTCAAATAACAAATACAACATTCTACTTTCTCATGAATATGGTATAGTGCATTGCTTAATCAGCAGTTTTTCTTAGAAAGACAAGATATTTAAATTGAATGAATTTAATGAAACCACACATCAAGCTGTCTTTTCTAACAGAACATTAAATTTAGCATTAGCTCCCAGTTCCAGAAAGTTCTAGCCAGACATTCAGGGGGAAAGAATCAGAACAAAATGCAAAATAAAAAAAAGTAGTGAAAGATGAAAGTGAAGGAATAAACGAGGGGGTTGTGTCTTAGTTGTTGAGTAATTAAAAACTAAAAAAAAAGCTGTGAGATTCAGCGTTTGTCACAACGATGCCAAACGCTCTGCGTCTCCCGACTATTTCTTTGGGATTGTTCCCAAACTGAGAAATCAAGGTTCTTCAGTCATGCTTCTCCCACAATCAAGCTTTGGAGTTGACTCCATATTCACAATGACTATAGAGTCGACTCCAAAGCTTGATTCCTTTGAATCGACTCTATTCCCATTACCTGGTATCTACGAATTGACACCAGGTATTAGGAATCGCCCTGTTAATCATGATAATGATCCTATGTACTTAATATTGCGGGTTGTTCCCCTAACCTTTAATTCGAGATTTGTGCTGAATCGATTCTTGGAACAGACTCACTCAGTGTTGCAATCGATTTCAGAATATTAGCAAGGGTTTGAATCTTTATCATTTCCCTTGCTTCCATTTGTAGGAAGCTGCATTAATCATGATGAACCCTGGCTACGCAGGCAGGACTGAGCTCTGGGACAACCTGGAGGCCGCTTCAATCCAAGTTACTCAAGGATGACGCAGAACTTAAAATAAAATAAACTGATAAATAGTAAAGAACACCAAAGTTTACATTTGGAGTATCAAAGGTCATTATCACAGGATCACTGGAATCAGGCACTAGGAGGAAATTCCAGGACAAATTAGGAAACAGAATTAACTGACATTTGCAAATTCTTTGCAACTAAAAAGCTGTAATCATATACTATATAACTTTTTTAAAAAACATTTAAAGTATATAACATTAGCACCTTGTAATGTTATACTAGATGAAAAGTAAAGAATCCTGGAACATCTGAACATCCATAATCTGAAAATCTTGAACCTAGTGTCAATCGAGTCAATCCAATCTTTCTTGTGTGCGTTTAACGGTATTCTGTCGGACCTCTTTCCTGGTGTGGGCGTCCCCGAGCATGACTACGGCGCGCTTCAGTCGAACATCGAGGCAGCTCTATGCACCCGCTCCCTGCAGCCCTTCTCCAGCATGACCGCCAAGGTGATCCAGCTGTACGAGACCATGCTGGTGCACCAGGGCGTCTTGCTGGTGGGCCCTACAAGAGGCGGTTAGACCACGGCGTACCGTGCCCTCGCTGACGCACTGCGCACCCTCCACGAGACAGAGGGCTACGAGGTGAATCCCTTCTACAAGCCCATCGAGACCGACGTGCTCAACCCGCAGTCAGTGAGCATGGACGAGCTGTATGGTGAAGGCGACCCTCTCACAATGGAGCGGAGTGCCATCAAACGTCCCTCGGCAGTGACACCGCCAACACGCACAAGTGGGTGGTGAGTCACGTACCTGTGGACGTGCCTGTGGATTGAGAAAATTACCGCCGTGTTGGACAACAACAAGACACTCTGTCTGGCTAACGGTGAAAGGATCAAGCTCACACCTTCTACACACATGTTATTCGAGGTGTTACCCATCAGACACAGATAGCACCGGTCCTAAAAACCATCACAAACAAGCACAAGCATGTCATTTCCAAGAAGATTTTTTTTTTACATTAAACGCGTTCCTGATGGAAAGGTCACACACGAACGTATCTTTAAGACTTCACTCTTTCACACAGCTATAACGAGTGATAAATGCATTCGTTATAAAAAAAGCATGTTATAAAGCCTCCTTAATGCATTACGCATAGTATTTAAATAAATATTATTATAATAACATGCACTACACTACATTATGCATTATGAATTCTTAACGTATTGTTAACATGTCTTTACTGTGAGCGGGATGATGACCAGACGCAGGCAGGCTCCCGGGTACTCATATCCGTAGATGTACTGATACAGAGCCATTCTGGCCACACACTTATCCAGATCCACGTCCCAGTATTAGCACAGCTGCTTCTGCCACTCAAAGTTACTGCTCGAGTCCACCTACGTGAACACATACACAAAGATGTGATGTATATACGGTCTCACTGTATACGAATTGGGCATTCTCACTGACGATATAGCGTGGATAGTTTATAATGAGTGTGTTCATACTGTATAAACCTGGGAACTGATTTGCATATGCACTGCTGTCAGAGCTGCAGTTATTTTTAAAAGATTTATTAACAGCTTCTGACCAATCAGATCTGACCACACCCATGATTCCCTTCGCTCTGAAGAGAAGGTGTGTAGCCATCTGTACCCTTTCATTGATGAGCTCGGTGACGATGTCTCTGGCTGGCCATCTACAGTAATGAGAGCTGTGATGATGCTCTGATGTATTTTGGGTAAGTTACCCAAGAGTGGCCAACACATTCAGCCTCTGTATAAACACACACACACACACACGCACAGAGTAATACCCGTACATTACCACATATTACACCATACACCATTATGTCATGTAATCAGAGAAGGAAATCTGAATTACAGTTCCCAGCAGCCACTGCATCACAGTCACATGACCACCTGCACCTGGATCACATTCCTGGTAAGCACTTGTGTATTTAGCCAGTTTTCACTGCACTCTTTGTCTCACGTTTGTCTTTCCTTACCTTTGTCCCTGGTGCTGTGTTTTTCTCTTTGTTTTATGTTTAGTCTTTTCCACAGTGATTTGCCCCAATGTCAGTGTCTTTTGTATTTTGTTTAGTTCTTTATTGAACTTGAAAAATCTGCACTTGCATCCATCTCAATCTCCATATCGTGACACAAAAATATAAATATAATATTATATTATATATAAAATGTGTGTGGGGGTATATATTAATAGAGAGAAAGGCATTTCTTCTCAGGGGAGAGGGGAGTAATCAATAGGAAGAAGGATCTGAGAGGGAACATGGACAAAATTAATGGAACTTTTTCCTGGTTCGGCCCTAAATTTGGGCCAGATTAAATTTCATCTGTACAAGTTGGACAATAGGGATGGGGAACATAGATCCAGTACCCTTAAACCCAATTAGAACTTCTATTCCAAACATTAAAACCATTTTTTATCTTGAAATCTAGGGGCTTACCCAAACAATAAACTCTAATCACCTAATTTTTAACCAATAAAAACTCCTTTTTCCAATGTTGAAACTTAGGGGCCAACCCTAACCCTGAACTTAACCATCAGAAACAAATAATATGTTCTCTAAACTGATCCTCCAACCCCCAATAGTTAACCTCACCTAAAACGTCTTACATTTGGGCCGATTTTTTAAAAAGTCTTTCTTTATTTATTCATTTACATATGATTCATTTTCATGAGATTCATATTCAAGTGATATATTTTCATGTGATTCATTTACATGTGATTCATTTTCATGAGTCATGAAAATTAATTTTTTTTAAAGTGGCAGAATTCATTTTTAACACAATATATAGATTTAAAAATATATATAATTTCTTTTCCATTTTTTTTATACAACTGATATTTTCTCATAGAATGTTAAATACATATAGAGAAATATATACAGAATGAAGGACAAGGTTTTGTGCCTGTGCCACCTCCCACACCAAGTGGGAGGTGTTGGGTTGGGTTGGGTTGAGTGTTGGGTTGAGTGTTGGGTTGAGTCATCCCCTAACCTAACCCTGCCTGAGCCTTTTTATTAAAGGTGTTTAATTTAGTTTGATGTGGTTTAGTTTGGTAGAATGTGAATTTATCCGTTATATGTAGGCTAGCTAACTGCGTAGTTAACTAACGTTAGTCAGCTGACAAGAAAAATATCAGACTTTTTCCTCATCCCCTGCCTGTCCAAACCCTGCCTCCTCTACATCAGATGCCCACGATGTTGAGACCAACTCGACCAGTGAAAGTTCCCAAGTGACATTTGAGTCATCCCAGCCCGTTTCAATCGGTGTGCAATCTTTTATAGATGATGACAGCCAAGCGCAGCGAGTTGAGTCTTCTCCCGTCCCTGCGGCTCTCATCCCGACAAGACAGTTTAAATCAGCTTGGCTACATGAGTTCGCCTGGTTACGTTATGACAAAGGGAAAATGTACTGCACCTTTTGTGCTAAAGCAGGACAAGATATTGCTGGTAAAACAGAGTTCATTACCAGTTCGAGTCATTTTAAAAAAGAAACCGTAAAGAAGCATGGAGACAGTACAAAACATGAGAACGCCAGGGATTGTGTCATTGTTAGGTCTGCCCCTCGTGCCACCCCAATCGTGAAAGCAGTGCAACGTGCTAGTGATAAAGTCACTGAAAAAGAGATGAGGGAATTGAAAATAAAATTCAATGCAGCCTACATGACTCTGAGCCTGAATAAGCAGGAATTGAATAAAAAAGTGAAAAAAAAGAAACAAATGACTGCACATTTAAGTATTTACGGTAATATGATTCAAGATGGGGGCAGCACTGCCACTGTTGGGCCCTTGAGCAAGCCCCTTAACCCTCTCTACTCCAGGGGCGCTGTATCATGGCTGACCCTGTGCTCTGACCCCAACTTCCTAACAACCTGGGATATGCAAAGAAAAGAATTTCACTGTGCTGTAATGTATATGTGATCAATAAAGACTCATTATTATTATTATATGACGTACTGAACATTGCACATATTGCACACTGTGTCTACTACTTTTATCTACTATCCACAGTCCAAAGGTTGTGGAGCTAGAAGGCTACGTGTGCGAATGACAAAAGATTTTAAAAATAAAATAAAAAATGTATCAATACATGAAATTAGATTACACAATGTAGTTGAGGTTTACATGAATAAGCAGAAATGTAATCATGCTTATCTTTCCTATAGCACAAATGAAAAGCCCTCTCTAGATGAGCAGATTTGTCAAATGAAATGTTTTCCTTCTTATCCACTGCTACAGTAAACTAAAGAGTAGATATTCAAATTACACTGCTAAATATGACTAGCGTTAGCTACGTGTAGTAGTGCAAAATAGTCCATCAAATGTATTAGCAGGTGTAGCCTATACACGAGTCCACTATTGGTCATATCACTATTGAGAACATGCCCCAAATTCATTGCTTTAGTAGAACTTAATTGTAAGTGAAATGATAAATTGTAATGTCCTTAGTATTTGTGCAGTCTACAGGTCCTCTAACACTCTGTTAAATGAATAAATGTAAATGTACTATGAGAGAGATAAAAGTAGTAGACACAGAGTGTTTATTTTTTGTCTATATTGCTCATTTCATTCAGTGCTTTAACGTCTATAAATCCTGCAGAGATGTTATGTATGAGATTTGTAATGTAAATCACTGGATTTTACTTACTATTGTTATACAACTTAAAGGCAGTCATTTTTCCTGGTTTAAAAGACTGCATTCTACTGCAGACAATCTAAATGGAGAAACGTAATTTTAAAAATGATTGTCAACTTAACAACTTGTGTTCATAATTATGGTAATTTAGTAAATAACACTTAAATTCCTTTTAAATAATGTGAAAATAAAGTGTGTTTGTGTGTGTCATATTTTTGTTTGGATGTCTGTGTGTAATACACATGGCCATTCCATGTATAGTAACATTTGTGTCAGGAATGGATGGGATCCCGATTTAACATAACTATATATATTTTTATGACCTACCACAGAGTGTTAGAAAGAACATGTGTGCAACGTGTGTGGGGTGGAAAACACATGGCCGTACCATGTATGGTAACGTTTCTGTCACCAATGGATGTGATCCAGATTTAACATAACTATAAATATTTTTATGATCATGACCTTTGATCTAGATATAAAGAGTTAGAATGTGTATCTTTTTGACCTTTGACCTATACCTGTCAAAACTAAGGGTACATTATATACAAACTATTTCTCTCTCAGGAGGACTCGGGCCCAGAGAGCAGCACAGGAGCTGGTAGAGAAAAACAGTTTACAGATGATGATGAGGGGGAGGAAGAGGTCACCCTAGATCAGCCGACTACCTTTATGTTTTCCAAACAGCCACAACATAGTGTTGTGATGCAGGAGAACCAGACCACAGCGCAGGAGCTACAGGAGGAGAACCCCTCACAGACATGGAGGAGGATGTGGTCGAACAGCCAGGATAATTTTACACCATAGAACAGTTAACCTGGTTCTTGGAGCAGATTTTAGGACAAGATGATGTCGTACTAACAAACTACTTTCCGGATAGAAAAAAATTCATAAAATCTGTGGAGCACACAACAACAGGTGAGAATCTGGGCGTGCTGTCACCAACGAGACGCTTCAGATTGGGGATATGGGCATCAGAGGCAGGGTTTAAGGAGGTGAATGAAGCAGGATCAGGTAACCCACCTACTTCAAACTTTTCAGAACAACCTGAAGAACTGTACACCACAGAACAGTTAAACTGTTTTCTAGACTTAACAAAAGGAAATCGTAACGTCTTGCTAACTAACTACTTCTTGGGCAGGGAAAAAAAATAATTCAATCTGCACAACAAGCAATAAAAACTGAAAACCTGGGCGTGCTGTCACCACGGAGACGGTTCAGACTGAGAAAATGGACATCAGCCGCAAGAAAAGCTATAATATGAATAGCACTGTGGACATTTGCACACTATATGACTACAATGGACTTGTAGTAGAACTGAAAGGGTTGGGGTTTTCTGGGTTGAGGGTGGGGGTGGGGGGTCTGAGGGGGTTCTTCTCTCTTCTTCTTTTTAAAAAAATGAAAATAATTATTTTAAAAATGTAGATATGTAAATATACCAAAACTGAATACATTAAAGGTGTCTTAAAGTAAAAAAAAGTCTCTCTCGCTCTGTCTCTCTGTCTTGCTATCTCTCTCTCTCTCACTCTCTCTGTCTCTCTCTCTCTCTCAGGATTGTGGGTAGTGGGAGGAGTCGAGAGTTTTGCGGCACACTTTTGAGAGTTTGTTACTTTTAATCAATTTCTTAGTTCTTTTTTAAGATTCATGTAAAAAAAAAAAAAAAAAAAAAAAAAAAAAAAAAAAAAAAAAAGATTAATCTTAGACATAAAACTTCTTTGAGCGCCGACTTCGGTCGGAAAACTTTGACAAATGGGGTGAAGGGGAGATTTCTCACGCTTGACTCTGAGACATGGATTTAAATGTACACCTGATGACTCCGTATCTGTGGAAGATGTGCTGGTTGCAGTCAGTGAACAGGTCGGTGGTCAAATATCCAGTCAGCTTGTAGGATGAATAAAGCTGTTGTTGTTTTTCTCGCTGAGGTTCAGATGGTAGATGACCTGGTTAAATGCGGACTCGCGATTAATGACACGACCTGATTCCACTCGGTCTGAAAAATCCGGATATCAAGCACGTTATGTCGTTTCGGCGATTTACGAACATGATTCTGAATCAACAACAGGATCCGCTCAGTCTGGCTGTAAAGCTGACTAATGAAGGCAAACATTACACAATCTTTTTTAGTTCGGATCATATGCTGTGTTTTTGTGCGGAGAACTAGGACATGTCAGACCGTCTAATCTTCAAACAACCGAGCGACATGCCAGACAAAATAACCATAATAATAATAATAATAATAATAATAATAATAATAATAATAATAATAAACTTCATTTTATAAAGCGCCTTTAAAGCAGCTTCTCAAAGCGCTGTACATAAAATCACAGTCCACAGAAAAATAAAACAAATAAAGGTTAATAAGAATAAAAATAACAACATTAATACTAATAAAAATAATTATTAAACAATTGAAAAAGACATCAGCAGTCGAATGCAAGTTTAAAAAAGTGTGTCTTGAGAAGAGCTTTAAAAATGCCAAAAGTCTGGGCTTCCCTGAGTTCAGGAGGAAGAGAGTTCCAAAGTGAAGGAGCATAGAGAGAACCATCTCGTTCCAGATGTTAAAACAGCACCTAAAGGGAATCCTGATGCAGGAGATGTAGAAAATCATGATTACAACGAGGAGCGGGTAAGTCAGGCAAGTAGTGGATAAACATTGACTCAGACAGTAAATGAACATGATAAACCATCAGAAAAAGAACAGACAGAAATAGAAAGTAATAAAGGAGATGGTGAAAGTGAAGCAGCTGTAGATATTTGTACTCAGATGTCCACCATGAGTTCAGAGTATGCTCACTCTGAAAATGACTCAGATGTTGATCTAGAGAGCATAGAGAGTTGTTCTGATATGGATGATGCTGAAGGAACAGAGTCTCTCAGTGCTAGACTGTACACATTAAAGCAAATTAATGACTTTCTAGATGAGACTAAAGGAGCTCGGAAACCACAAATTGAGACTTTTTTCCCTGATTTAAAGCGCTTTTTGGTGTCGTGTAAAATGGCGATGAATAAAGCATCTGACGAAGAGCTTAGTATTCAGAAGCTTTATCACTTCAGGAAAATAATAACAAAGGTAAAAGTCATGATTAACCGTAAGGCGAAGAAGGTTTGAATATGTTGTAATGAAGAGAGGAGATAATAAGACCTGTGTTGCGATGTCATTCGTCATTTATTCAATAGTCAGCATCATGGCATCCTTAAACTTATTATCTTTGAACATTAATGGATGTCGTGGTGCTGAAAAATTATTCGCTTTGTTCGATTTTTTTAGTTGGAAAAAAGCAAGTGTAGTTTTTCTGCAAGAAACACACACACATATATGGACAATCAGGTGCAATGGCTCAGTGAGCCATGATTCAAACGTGAGTGCCGGAGTAGAAGTTCTTATTTCATCGGATTTACAAATTCAAGACAGTAGAGCTGAAGAAATTATACCTGGCAGAATGCAAATTATAGAATTTACGCTTTGAGTTACCGCAATCTCTTATTAATATTTATGCTCAGAATGATGGGGCAGAAAGAGCTTCTTTTTTTAAAAAAGTAAAAGACGTTATTTCAAAAGTTTCGCAGAATAGAATAATAATTTTAGCTGGTGATTTTAATTGTACATTTGATTACACTATGGATCGGAATCATGTTGAACCTCATCCAAATTCGTCTGAGACTCTCAAAACCGTTGTTCAGTTTCATAGTCTTGTAGATGTATGGAGAGAAGCTTTCCCTGGCAGTAAACAATATACATGGGTGAAAATGAATTCTAATACAGTTTCCGGTGCACGACTCGATAGATTTTATGTTCAGATGAACGACAGAGGAAGATTTTCCAATAGTGATATTTCGCCAACACCATTTTCGGATCACCACTATATTGCAGTAACTATGACCATAACGCAGAGTAACACATATTATAAGATTTGGCTTTTAATAATAGATTATTGCAAGATAAAGTTTTCGTACAATTAGTTGCTCAGTTTTGGGGAGAGTGGAGAGAGAGAAAATCACAGTATAATACTTTAAGCCAGTGGTGGGATATTGGAAATGTACAGATCCGGCTCTTGTGCCAACAATACACAAGGAGTCACCTGACTGAACTAGGAAAAGGTTAAGTTTTTGGAACAGCAGATTCTGAAGCTAAGCAGCTCCATTAGTGATGGTGAAGAGATGGAAACTGCAAAAATGCTTGACGAGTACAACATGATTTTGAAAAATTTGTATGAAGAGATAAGTCGTAGTACATCCATACTGGGAAGATATCTTCAGTTAAACAGCATGGATTCTTCAACAACTTTCTTTTTTTCATTGGAAAAGAACATCAGAGAAAAAATTATATAAATCATCTTAAATTGTTAAATGGGAAAGAAATAACGGAAAATAATTTTTTTTTTTTTGCAAACTCTATCTTTTTATGAAGAATTATATACTGCACAACCATGTGACCTTGGAGCAATTAATCTGCTTTCAGATGGACTGCCGCATCTTGGACATGAAGATAAAGCAGAGCTGGAGAAACCTTTGTCCTTTCAGGAGTTAACGGAAGCTGTCCAGCAGCAATCTTCGGGAAAATCACCAGGATTGGATGGCTTGACTTCTGAAATTTATAAAGCCTTCTGGTCCCTCATTGGTCAGGATTTGTATGAGGTGTTTCTCGAAAGCTTTGAGTCAAATATCCTACCCATCAGTTGTAGAAGAGCTGTAGTGACTCTTTTACCCAAGAAAGGAGATCTTGGTTTATTGAAGAACTGGCGACCGGTCTCTCTTTTAGGAACTGATTATAAAATATTGTCTAAAACTCTGACAAATCATCTTAAAAAATCTATAGCGTCCATCATCCATGAAGATCAGTCCTACTGTGTACCCTAGCGATCTATATTTCACAATCTTTTTTTGTGCGGGACATGGTGTACTTAACGGAACTGCATACATTAGATCTTGGTCTTCTGTGTTTGGACCAAGAAAAAGCCTTTGATAAATTTGACCATGAATACCTGTTCAAAATACTTGAAAGATTTGGCTTTGGGAATCAGTTTATTTCATGGATAAGGCTTCTTTATAAAGATGTCTATAGTATGCTGAAAATAAATGGAATTTTGACCAGACCTTCTTCTGTAGGTAGAGGTGTGACACAAGGGTGTAGTTTGTCTGGTCTCTTGTACACGATTTCCATTGAGTCAATGTTGAGGATTCTGAGAGAGAAGCTGCAAGGATTTACAGTTCCAACATCTCACCTTTCAAACACAGCAGTGGTGAAACTCACCGCGTATACAGATGACATCCCAGTGATCATTAGATCTGAAGATGATGTTAAACGTCTTACCTCATGCCTCAACATCTTTTAGAGTGCTTCTTCCGCACGGATCAATTGGGGGAAAAACTGACACTTTATTGTTAGGCCATTGGTCACACCAAAATCCACCTCAGCTTCCACATCAGCACCCTTGGAATAAAGAGGGGGTTAAGATACTGGGGCTGTTCTTTGGGACTGAACAGCACATGAACAAGAATTGGGAAGGACTTGTAGAAAAAGTGACAGGCAAGCTCCAGAGATGGAAGTGGATTCAAGCCCAGCTTTCCTACAGAGGCAGGGTGCTGGTGGTGAATAATCTAGCCACCTCAATGCTGTGGCATCGTCTAACCATGTTGGACCCTCAGAAAGAGCTTTTGTCACAACTTCAAAAAGCCTTTGTAGACTTCTTTTGGGGTGGTCATCATTGGCTTCCCCCCTGGGGTACTGTGTCTCCCTACAATTGATAGCGGTCAGGGATTAATTCATTTTGCCTCTAAGGTAATGAGGTTGCAGACTGCCCAAAAACTGCTTTACTCGTCGGACTCTCTACCATGGATTAGCTTTGGCCTTGCCATTGTACGTGGAAAAAAACAAGATGGATTTTGATAAACAAATGTTTCTGATTTCGGGAAATGTGGTAAAAGACATGTTTAAGATAAGGTTTTATGAATCGGTTCTTGAAGCTTGGGGTTACTTTAAGTCGGAGCGGAAAGAACATTTTGGTTTTGATGAACCACTTCTGCACAGTCCTTGGTTTTCTAAAAAAATGCATTATATCCAACACCGAAATTTCTAACTTTGTTTTAGCTGGGATAACTAAAGTTGGAAACCTGTTTGACTTGTCGAATAGAGAATGTTTTTCAGTACAGAATCTAACTAGAAAAATTACTGGTAGATCATAGAGAATAGTCGGGAACATATTAAAGGATTTGAAAACATCTTTTCCTGCATGTTTGTGGGATAATATATAACCAAGTTTATGTCCGGTGGTAACACAAAGGTCTTTTTTTCCAGAAGTGTTCATAACTCCACAGGTAGCTCAAATTAACAATGGAGACAATGTAAACATGTTGTTATCCTTTAAAGGCTTGCAAAGTCTTCCGTTTTCCATGGTGAACAAACAAAATGCATATATTTCCTGTGTAAAGTCCGACTTTGTCAGACATCTAAGGGGGAGGAGGCATACAAAATGGAGGACTCATTTCTTGAAGTCGGGAGATAATGAACCTTCATGGCGGTTATTGTATAAGAACCCTCTACCAAAAAAAGTCTGGTGACATACAGTGGCAGATTTTACATTGTGCATTACCAACAAAAGTGTTTTTGTTTAAATGTAAATATGCACCGTCTCCACTGTGTACTTTGTGTGATGAACTCGATACTGTGTTTCATGTCTTTTGTGAATGTTGTAAACTATCTCCGCTCTTTAATCTATTGTATACAATGTTTCGTAGTTTGGGGATCATTTTCTTGAAAACAGGGTTTATTTATGGGGGTAGATATTCTCGCCACAGGCAGGAAATCTGTACCTATTCGAATTTTTTGGTCGGTCAAGCAAAATTAGCCATTTGGAAGGCTGACAAAATGGGATCAGAAGGGAAAGAAGTAAACATGGTTAAATTATTTAAGGCCTTGGTTGAGTCTAGGATTAGATTAAAGTATGAATTTTACCAAATGAATGGTGATCTTCCGATGTTTGAGAAGAAATGGTGTGTAAACAAAGGGGTGACTTATAAGAGGCGAGAATCTCTTTTTCAATTGGTAATGGTTGTTAAAACAATGTGTTCTGTATGTTAAGGTTTTTTAATTGTAGAATAAATTATATTTTAAAAGTCAAAGTCTCTCTCTCTCTCTCTCTCCCCCTGCAGATGTGTTGTTATCTCTAGCATCCCTGCTGGTGCCTCTGCAAATTACACCTGCAACATGAGGGGTCGTTATGTGAACATCATCATTCCCAATGTTATCCAGGCTCTCACGCTCTGTGAAGTGGAAGTCTATGGGGTTCCAGGCTACACTTTTATATCCAGTTCACAATTTCATATACATTTGAAGTCAAATTAAGTTTTACAACAGCTACTAAATATCAACATTGCTAATTTTTTTTAGTGCCTGTTACTAAGAGGGCATTTCTGAGATTGAAGTTTAACATCAGTGAGTATCTTATGAACCCTACTGTGAGGGACAAAATTATTCAAAAGGTTTGTGTTCATGACATGTATGGTAGATTCATAAATAAATAAATAAATAATACTAATTTTTCATCATAGACGATATCTACCAATGCCCAGCCTTCAGTGCGTCAGATCTGTTGGACTACAGAACCAGAGGTGGAAAATGAAACTTAAAAAACGGAAGGAAATATCAGTACTACTACTGCAATAATAATAATAATAATAATAATAATAATAATAATAATAATACAACTACTTCTACTGCTAATAATAATAGTAATATAGCGATAAGAGGCAATCTGTCCAAACACTCCCTGCATATAGCACTCCCAGTGGCCAGTTCTTGTCAAGATTCATAGAACAATAAAGAGACCATATGTGAACATACTTATGCATATCACATTTTGTGATGATGGCTCAATGCTAGTTGTGTAACCTACCTGCTGAAAGCTGACTGGCAGAAGGCAGACATTTTTGAAGTAATTCAGTTACAGATTAGCAGAAAGTGCACAGCAAATTCTGCTCAATTGGCATTTTGGTTCCTGAGAAACAGCTATTTGAACTTAACGCTGACCCTTATAAACATGAACAGCACGCCCCAGGTAGCCAATTTGAGCGAGATTGCATTGGATACTAGGAGGTCCATCCCTGAACTTTCTATTCAAGTTTTGTGGCAATAACCTAATGGGAAACTTTTCAATTATCTGATATCTGATTGGCCAATGACAGGCATGTTTTTTTTCAGTAATTAAGTCATCATGAGAATCTATTATAGATTAGCACATACGGTATATCTACCATATCAAATTTCAGCTTGATCAGACATACAGTTCCTCATAAACAGCTATCTGATCTTAGCTCTGCTCCATTTGTATGACCAAATTTGGCACATAGCAAAAAATGCTAAACTAACTTTTGCCAACTAGTGCTAGGATGTTTGGCCTAGCTTCAGAAATTTGGTGACAGTCCTCATTAATTAATTTTTGGTGTGATGCTCAATAATTATCAAAAACATGTTGACATTTGTAAACAGCAACATCTCACTTTCCTGGGTAATGGGAGGAAGTACTACAACCCCAATTCCAAAAAAGTTGGGACGTTGTGAAAAATGTAAATAAAAACAGAATGCAATGATTTGCAATCTCATAAACCCATATGTTATTCACGGTAGAACATAAAAAACAAATCAAATGTGTAAACTGAGGAAATGTAGCATTTAAAGGAAAAAAATAGGTAACTTTGAATTTATGGGCGCAACACGTCCCAAAATAATTTGGACGGGGCAACAGAAGGCTGGAACAGTAAGTGTTACTAAAAAGAAACAGCTGGAGGAACATTGTGCTACTAATTATGTTAACTGGCAACAGGTCAGTAACATGATTGGGTATAAAAAGAGTATCTTAGAGAGGCGGAGTCTTTCAGAAGTAAAGATGGGCCTCTGTACACCAATCTGCGAAAAACTACATCTACAATTTGTGGAACAATTTCAGAATAATGCTCCTCGATGTAAAATTGTGAAGGCTATGAATATCTCATCATCTACAGCACGTCATATCATGAAAAAATTCAGAATCTGGAGAAATCTGTGGCCCGAGTCTCTTTCCATAAATCTTAAATAAACACCTCCTTATAGATAGCTTCACCATATCAACGACTAAAAGTTTTTATTAAAGTAGTATAGCACAAATCTGTTTATTATTAGACTTTGATTATGTGGAATGTTTGCCAGAGAAGTCTCTGTGAATGATTTGCTATCATAGAAAGGATAACTTATTACAATGAGCACATTAATATAAACCTGAGATATGAATTGCAACCTTCAGACCTTCTGACCTATCAGATTCTAGAGTGCAACAGCAGTGTGATATAATTTGTATTAAATACACTAAAATGTCTATTAATAGTTCCATGAAATTTGCAGAAAATCAGTTTACTGTTACTTATTTATTAATTCATTGATTTATTTCTTTTACCTGAGTGATATTACAGTCAAGAATTTTGTCATTCTGACTTACAGGTGGCAGAAATATATCTGAAACAACAAGAAGAAGAAGCGGAAGAAGAAGAAGAAGTGTTCAAAGAACAAAAAGAAAGAAAAAACATCAAATGTGTGAGGTTTGGGTTTAGCACTTGAAAATGCTAGCTAACTGATGTTATAGGTTTATTAATTAGAAGTACTAGAAGTTTTTTAGTTTGTTTGTTTGGGAAATGTATCCATGAAAAATTATTACCACAGGGTTTGTACAAGGTGCTTGAATTTGGCATTTGGAAATTTAAGTACTGGAAAACCTTGAAAATAGCCAATATTTTTTTTAATGTTAAAAAAGTGGTTAAAAAGTGCTTGAATGATAAAACGTCAATAAATAAAAAATAACAATCACTTTAAAGGGTTTATTTGCAAAAGAACACGAATACAATCCTTTCACTCAAAATATGACTCCCCGCTGCACCCCTCCTCGTCCTGCCGTTCACTCATTCATTTTAACAGGGACAGCTTCGGTCAACTTCTCAGACCCCTTTAGCAACTTTTTTTTTTTTTTTTTTAAAGCATCTAGCGACATATCTAGCGACTTTTTGGACAACCCTTAGCTACTTTCCATAGAAGATAATGGCCAGTACTGCACGGCGAGTGCGAGGTCCTGCTTTCAGAAACAGAAAAAATGTCCAGAATGTCTCTGAAACACTTCAGCCTATGATTAGCCCTGGATTCCTGGGAGGACACTGTAGCAGTCTCTGAGGATTTCTTCTCATCACTCCACTGTAAAAACAAACAAACAAAACAAACAAACAAAAAAAAAACAAACCACTAAATGCTAGCTTCATCTTCTTTTAATTTGATTGTCAGTGCTCAACTCAAACCAACAGCAGAATTATTAATAATATCAAGAATGATTGTGTCTAAAATCAGCCACTGATTATATCCCACTTGTTTGTTTCTAGATAGTATGATTTATTTAGCCAAATCTAAACTCACTTCTCCATTTGTGTAACTGGATACTCAGGATAATGAAATTTCACTCTCGTTTCCATCCACCCCCATTTTCTACATCTCCTATCATACAGGAACCTTGAGCCTATCCCAGAGATCATAGAGCACAGGACAGGGTACACACTGGACAGGGTACCAGGCCATCGCAAGGCACACTCACATACACATTCACACACCCATTCATACACTACAGACACTTTGGACATGCCAATCAGCCTACCATGCATGTCTTTGGACAGGGGGAGCAGCACAGGGAGAACACGCAAACTACGCACACACAGGGTTGTGGTGGGAATCAAACCCCCAACCCTGGAGGTGGGAGGCAAACGTGCTTAGCACTAAGCCACCGTGCGCCCCACTCTGGTCTCTTTAATAAAAATGTGACACACAGAATAGCACAATGTGCTATCAAATAAATAGTGGGTGACTGTTTTCTTTATAGTGTATATGCACTGTAAATGACTTCTTATTTAAAAACATGAATGTAACTGACATGCTGCTTTATTAAATCATAGCAACTTGAGCACCTGCCTAGCCCTACTCTGAATATGAGGAACTTTCCTACACAACTATTGACATAACTAATGATCTGCACTTATATAGTGCTTTTTAACCTGAGCAGTGTTTCCCATTCACCCATTCTCACACCAATGGTAGCAGAGCTGCCATGCAAGGTGCTAACTTGACATCAGGAGCAACTTGGGGTTCAGTGTCTTGCCCAAGGACACTTCGAGTCATGTGGGCCAGGAATCGAACCTCCAACCCTACGATTAGACAACCTGCTCTACCACCTGAGCACAGCCACCAACTAGATAACTAGATGTTTAAGTCAGCCTATCCCATTCCTTCATTTTCTTGTTACATATAGATTAAGTCTCTTAAGTGTTTCCTACATGTATATATATTTTAAATTTGCATATGTCTACCAATATGTAAGCCAATGCATGTGTTTTACACTACTAATACAAAATGTCCCAGTGAGGCCTTCTACACCCATCAAAATATTGCCATCTCACTGTTTGACAGAATAAAATATAGCAATGATTCTTTAGAATTAGATAAATTAAGTTTCTGCAAAATATTAATTGAACTATTCATTTAGAATTCAAAAAGTACATTAATGACTTTTGTAATGACCACTGTGTATCCCATGTAGCACACTAACCCTAATGTGCATGACCGCATGTACTATGTTGCAATAATAATAATAATAAAATGTATTATTATTATCACCAAATAATCACTTCACTGGACAGGAATGTGATGATGTAACGACACAGGACAGTTAGCAGGAAGTAAGCGCAGGAGCGCCGTCTTTATTGATAAACAAACTAACAAAACACAAGAAACGCGGTCTATGCTGAACAGGACTAGCTGGATCAACCATGGAACTACAGTCTAGGCATTACTCGAAAACAGAACATGGAACTGAGACCGCTAGCATGCTACACGCATTCTAACACAGTGCTAAAACTATACTCCTTAAACACTACTAACGTTACAAACTATAATACTGCGCGAAGTGCGCAGCCACACGAGCGGTTAAATAACCAACATAATTATCTAAAGCATAGACACCTGGAGAAATAAAGACACACCCTCCAACATAAGCCAATACCTGGACAGGAAGTAAATCAAAACAAACGAGCCGCGCGTGTCCATATGTCAGGGTCTCGTGCACGCGCGCTCTGCAGCAGTCTTTGCGCTTCGACGCCGCAGCGCCATCCACCGGCGGAAGCGTAACAGATGTAAAAACAGACTTAAAAACATTGAGTCATTTAACACAGGTCAACTGTTTTCTATTATACAAGCAGCGTGTGTGTGTTCTGTTTCATTTTCTTTTCAGGGATAAACATACTGGAGGATTTTTTGTTGATCTGGCACAAAATTAAATGGAACTAAGTTACATTAAAAAGGGGGAAACTTTGGGTACCAAGGTTATAAGTTATAAACTAGGGAACATTGAGAGAGAGAGAGAGAGAGAGAGAGAGAGAGAGAGAGAGAGAGAATCGGCATGTGGTCTGCGCCTCTGTAGCACCGCTGTTCTACAGTAAGTGCTGAGGGAGAGACCTGAATATCGGGCTGCCAGATAGCTTCATTTCAACTATAACTATTAACTGGATGGGGTGGGGTTAATATTTGACTAGTGCATAAATTACACCTAATACGTCTAGGTCACTAGTTACTATTAGCTATAATTTAATCAAAAAAGAGAACCTAGTATGTTTATTAGAAACCAACCAAAATTACTCCAATAGTGAGACATGTAAAAGTCCCTGAAGTTACAAAGGAACCCAGGGTAACTTCTAAGCAAACAAAGGCCTCTCTCACATTGGCTAATGTTAATGTTCATGAGTTCACCATCAGGAGAACACTGAACAACAATGGAGTGAATTACAGTGTTACAAGGAGAAAGCCACTGCTCTCCAAAAAGAACATCGCGGTCCATCTGCAGTTTGCTAATGATTACGTGGAAAAGTCTTTTGGAAAAATGTTTTGTGTGGAAAAATATAACCTTTTGGTTTAAATAAGAAGTGTTATGTTTGGAGAAAGCAAACACTACATTCCAGCATAAGAACCTTACTTATAAGAACCTTTCAATAATGGATGGAACAATGAATTCTGAATTATAACAGTGAATTCTAAAGGAAAGTTTCAGGACATCTGTCTGTGAACTGAATCTCAAGAGAAAGTGGGTCATGCAGCAGGCCAACAACCCTAAGCACAAAAAGCACATAAGGGTCCACCAAAGTATGGTTAAAAGAGAATAAAATTCATGTTTCAGAATTTGCCAAGTCAATGTCCTGACCTTAATCCAATAGAAATGTTGTGGAAGGACCTCAAGCAAGCAGTTCATGTCAGGAAAATCACCAGCATTCCAGAGCTGAAGCTGTTCTGTACTGAGAAACGAGCTAAAATTCTTACAAGCCGATGTGCAGGACTGATCAACAGTAAAAACAGGGAAAATGTTTAGTTTCGGTTATTTCTGACCAAGGGGTTCACACCATATGCTGAAAGCAAAGGTTCACATAGGATCACATAATAGAAAGAAAACATTCTACACACCGTTATACCACCAGCAGCAGTCTGGACTGTTGACACAAGGCAGGTTCATGCTGCTGATGCCAATGTCTGACCCTATCATCTACATGTCACAACAGAAATCAAGATTCATCAAATCAGGCA
This sequence comes from Ictalurus punctatus, assembly GCF_001660625.3. NCBI lineage: Eukaryota > Metazoa > Chordata > Actinopteri > Siluriformes > Ictaluridae > Ictalurus > Ictalurus punctatus. The sequence goes on from NW_026521104.1 coordinate 35,185, forward strand.
ATGTTTTTCCATGCTTCAACTGTCCAGTTCCAGTGAGTCCACACCCACTCTAGGCTCAGGTTCCTGTTCTTGGCTCACAGACAGGAGTGGAACCTAATATGGTTGTAGCTTATCCACCTCATTTGGCTAGACGTATTGTATGTTGCAAGAGGGTTTTCTGCTCCCCACACTTGTAAAGAATTACAATACCATACCAAGGCATTACCATAGCCTTTCTGTCAGCTCGAACCAGTCTGTCCATTCTCCTCTGTCCTCTGTCATCAACAAGGTGTTTGTTTTTCTCCACCATTCTGTGTAAACTCAAGAGATTGCTGTCTGTGAAAATCCCAGATCAGCCTCTAGAATTCTCAAACCAGCTCGTCTGGCACCAACATTCATACCATCATCACTGAGATCACTGAGATTCTGATGTTTGGTGTGAATATTAACTGAAGCTTACTGAAATACTTACCTGTATCTGCATGATTTTATGCATTGCGCAGCTGCCACACGGATTAGTTAAGTTCTTTTTCAAACACATCCTGCAGAAGCAAATAAGATCGGCACTCCAGCTGCTTTGAGTAGCCTAATGCAAAATGTATTCAAAATACTATTTTTCCTAAAACAGATCATTAAGAACTCCCAAAACACCTGAAATTGGATTCAAGGCACTGTATACAGTGTTACCACCACTGAAATCACCATTTAATTACATATGCTTCAACAGTTAAAATATATCATAAATAAATAAATACATTATTATTATTATTATTATTATTATTATTATTATTAATAATAATAATAATAATAATAATATGTGTAATTTATATAGCGCCTTACTCATAACCAATGTCGCTTTACAATTACAATGTCTCAACAAAACATGGAACATGCGGTAGACTAAATTTGAGAAAAAATATGATTTATAGTTTACAAAGAAATATTAAATTTCTCATCAAAACACGATTTCACTGCTTATGCTAAGCTTAATTTACACAAGTTTCTAATTACAAGATTGAATTATATAAAGTGAGCGTGATCAATTCATGTAGTATTAATGTAAACCCATTACATTATGAAATCTTGTGGGGATGTTGGCACTGACAGCTGCTATAACTATAGTATTTAAATTAACATGATTCAAAGGTGTGTGATAGAATAGCACAGTGTTTTAATAAATTCAATGCTAATGAATATTAGGTGCTATTATTAATGAATATTATCCTGGTGTCTAATATTTTTTGAGAACAGTTTCATATTGAAATACAATGAATCTGCACATTTTAACAGTTCAAATGGAGAAGTTATTAATGTTTTGTCACAGTAATGATTCTGTGTCTCATTGCCAAAAATGAAAACTTCTTAACTCTGAAAGTCAATTAAACAATGTTTGAAGGAGAATCTATAATAAATGTATCATCAGATGACTAAAGGGAATGCTGGATGATCCGTCACATCAGTTTTAGCCTGACATTTTTGCTTTTGCGTCACACATTTGTACAACAGTTTTTATGAATCAGACATTGATTGATTCATAAATCAATTATCTTGCTGGATAAAACCTATACCTATATTATATATGTATATATTTATGTATGTATAAAATGTAAATGGAAGCTTTTTGCTTCATGTTTTTTTAAACTTTTCTGTAGACTGTCGTTTGAGTCAAACTTATTTGCATTTGAAGAACACAAAGTGCATTTGCCTTTTAAATAAACTAAATAACCATTTAGTGATACACCAAGTGGACAGGTCAGAGTTTAAAGGGTCAAAGAAATGACTTTCTGATCTATGTCAAAGAAGGTAAGAAATTCTGATTTCAAGTATCAAACTGATTTCAAGTATTTAAAAAAAATCTCATTTTACAGTACACTATGATTGATTTAATATCACTTGTAAATTGTCATCATTTAAAAAGACAATACCTTTTATAGATTAAAAACACAACCTATCAAATGTTCCTATAATGTATATATATTTTTGCGCAAGGTAAGAATACAGTATAGTAGAACACAGAAACACACACACACACACACACACACACACACACACACACACACACACACACACACACACACACAAATGTCTGAGACCACATTGAAAATCTGGATTTTTTTTTCTCTTACATTTTGAAATAAATTGGTTAGAATTTATTAATATTTAAAACAAAGAAAGTAAATGTTTAATATATTGGATATTTATATATTCTTTTAATTCTGCAATTGTAAACATTAAGAAACTCTGAATCTCTTGTAAATATTTTAAAGATTCTCCGTTTTTTTTTTTTTGTTTGTTTTTTTTTTTTACTGAAGTTGTAGTCAATAATACAATTTCGAATGAAAATGTTAAAATTAAATAATAAAAACATGCAAAATAGAAACATTTCCCACTAGTGCTCTCAGACTTTTGGCCCCGACTGTGTGTGTGTGTGTGTGTGTGTGTGTGTGTGTGTGCGTGTGCGTGCGTGCGTGCGTGTGCGTGTGTCTGTGTGTGTGTGTACGTAAACAAACTATTAATGAAAATAAAATTTTGTGTAAGATAAATGAATGAATAAATATGTTCTCTTCTCCCCTTCAGTCGATGTGGCCTTAGGAGGAATAGCAGTACAATCTTCTTTACACTAACAATTATCCTGCTTACTTTGCTATCGATGACAACAGAGCGTCTAACATGAATTTCAACTCGTGTGATTACGGCTGCTCCTAACGCCATACAGACTTCATATGAATCCATAATGAACTTTTTCACACTATCTGTTGTTACCCAGATGAGGATGGGTTCCTTCTGAGTCGGGTTCCTCTCAAGGTTTCTTCCTCTTAAAACATCTTAGGGAGTTTTTCCTTGCCACCGTCGCCACTCAGTGTCTTGCTCAGTTGGGATAAATTCGCACCTTTAATATCTGTATACCGTGTTGATATTTCTGTAAAGCTGCTTTGAGACAATGTCTATTGTAAAAAGCACTATACAAATAAAATTTAATTGAATTGAACTTATGTTTATATCCAAAATGCTACACTGTGTGTAAGGAGCAGGGGAAACTGGTGCAAGCTGTTCAAAAGGTTTAGTTTAATTTAAGTTTGTCATTATATGCTGTATCTGCGCGCTTGCAGTGTAAATTCTGTCGGAAGTGACATGTTAGTAACGAGGACACGTTGCTGGTCACGCGCGGTGTAGACGCGCTGATACAGAGTGTAGCGCGAGTAAGATCTGTAATGTCTAATTCAAACATTATGATCAAAAGTAAAATAATGTCTAAAGACACCGAGGAACAGAAACCACAAGGTGCAATGAAAGTGAGTTTTTATTATTCATTTAGGACTATATATATATATATATATATATATATATATATATATATATATATATATATATATATATATATATATATATATATATATATTATGCATTAGTTTTTTTTATAGATGCACAAAAAGCACCGAATTAAACTATAGTCCTAAATTAATAATATATATTCTGGTGTGTGTGTGTGTGTGTGTGTGTGTGTGTGTGTGTGTGTGTGTGTGTGTGTGTGTGTGTGTGTGTGTTGGGTTCTTTTCTGTTTTGTACAAACAGTTGTGTAAAGTTTTACTGTGAAGTTTATATTTGTTACACTCAGTTTGTGGACTTTATATTAAATAAACAAAAACAAATGGTACTGAAAGTTCGCTCCACCCCATACGATTAATCAAAAAAATAATTGGCCAACTAATAATAATAATAATAATAATAATAATAATAATAATAATAATAATGCTGTTAAACAGTTCAGAAGCTCCGTCTATTGTCCTTGATACGTGAAAACTAGACAATGCACAGTAATAACACAGATGAGCTGCGTTATTATTATTATTATTATTATTATTATTATTATTATTATTATTATTCTACGAGAAATAAGCTCATAGCAACACTGATGAAATACACATACAGTACAAAAAAACACACACAAATAGAGAATGTGTTTAGCATTTTGTTTTTACATCTGCACATAATTTAGTCTGCACATAGTTTAGCAGCTGTTTTAGAATTAAAAATGTCATGTATAAGTCTACATAATGAGTCTTTATTGGTCACATATGCAGTAGAGCACAGTGAAATTGTTTTCTTCACATACCCCAACATGTCAGGAAGCTGGGGTCAGAGCACAGGGTCATGATATGGTGACCTGACCTTCTGATCAGTAAACCAGAGCCTTAACCACTAAGCCACCTCTGCCCCAGTGGTGAGAGAAACATGAATGTCCATAGCATCTATTACTTCTTACCCCACTATTTGCCAAATAATACAAATATAGACTTATAAACACCGCTATTAAAAGCTTAATAAGAGAATACTGCAATTTTTGGGAAATTGCCGTTCCCGAGTTTGGCCACACGAGGGCAGTCATGTTCCATCCAGCACAACACACGCCGCCTAAAACAGAAGGTAGGTTGTAGGTATTTTACTATTACTACTACTACTTCTAATAATGACCTCAATCGAAGTAATTAAATACGTAATGAAAATTGTTGTCTATATAGCTGACCTCATTTTTCTACACAGTGAGTTAAAGGCGCACAACTATCAGAATCCCAGTTCATAACTGTGTTTGATTGGCCAAGTAGAATAAAGTGTGCGAGGAGTCCGACTCTTTTTGAGCTTATTGGACATTACGCATTGCTGTAATTATCTCATTGGCACTACTTAATTGCTCATAGTTTATTTGACGAATGCAACTGCTGCGACATATTTTGCCAATCTTAAGCTCAGCCGTCATTCTGGCGGCGCAGTTTTGGTTGATGCATGACATTTAGGTTCAAACACAGTGTGTACATCGACTGTAACACAGATAGTGAAAATGGAAATGTGAAAAGAGAAGGCCAGTGATTAGAGAGAGAGAGAGAGAGAATGGGGAAGAAGAAGACGTTAGCAGGTGAAAAGCAGTGCCTAGTGTTTGTTTTAGAAAAAGAGAGCTATTGTGTGACCGTTGGCGTTAGGCCCGCCTCCTCGCCTGTTCTCAACTAGGTCCTGTCGAGTGTGGATAAATAGGTGGGCGCTGCGCGAGAAGTTTTATTGAGTGACTTGACTTCGGGAGCAGCATCATGTCTGGAAGAGGCAAGGGTGGTAAGGGACTCGGCAAAGGAGGCGCTAAGCGCCATCGCAAGGTGCTTCGCGATAACATCCAGGGAATCACCAAGCCGGCTATTCGCCGTCTGGCTCGCCGTGGTGGTGTAAAGCGTATTTCTGGTCTGATCTATGAAGAGACTCGCGGTGTGCTGAAAGTGTTCCTGGAGAACGTGATCCGCGACGCCGTCACCTACACCGAGCATGCCAAGAGAAAGACCGTGACCGCCATGGATGTGGTGTACGCCCTGAAACGCCAAGGACGCACCCTGTACGGTTTCGGCGGTTAAACGCTCTAACACCGAACGACGCGAACACAACGGCTCTTTTAAGAGCCACCCACATGTCTAGAAAAAGAGCTCTTCCGTGTGGGGGGGGAAGGCTTTTTCTTTCGTGAAGCATAAGGCATCAAACGCTGTACAGAAGTAGCGTAAGTGGTAGATCTATTTGTATTTTTTTGTAATAATTCTCTCTCTCTTTTTATATATATATATAACTCCGTATATATTAAATATTGTATTATATATAATATCGTACAGTATACAATATTAGATACAAAAAAAAAAGCAAGGGTGGTAAGGGACTCGGCAAAGGAGGCGCTAAGCGCCATCGCAAGGTGCTTCGCGATAACATCCAGGGAATCACCAAGCCGGCTATTCGCCGTCTGGCTCGCCGTGGTGGTGTAAAGCGTATTTCTGGTCTGATCTATGAAGAGACTCGCGGTGTGCTGAAAGTGGTTTGAGTTTGAGTGGTTTGACTTCGAGAGCAGCGTTATGTCTGGCAGAGGCAAGGGTGGTAATTAATACTCTCTTTTTGCAAGTGGTACCCTCGTTCGTAATTTGAAACTAAAGACTTTAAAGACAACAACAACATCAACAACAAAAACACCTTTAACGAGGTGATAATTATCGCCACCCGGGGTTCGGTATGTCACCCCGTGTGGCCTCCTCGCCGTCGGCGGGGAGGCACTGGGTCAGACTACGTTACAGTGGAGAAGGAGAAGCGCCAGACAGGTCTGAAGTCGGAGTAAACCTTTTAAGTAGTCAATGGATATCGACTACAGATGTATACTCTTTTATTGCAATGCCTAACAGAAAAGAGTATGAAATATGTTTTACCAAAGAACAGGCACTTCAAACATTTTCTCAAATTTTTAATAATAATACAGGAAGTGAATTCTGGAAAAACTGGGAGATGACTACATCAGCTCCCCAAGACGTAAAGAGCATTGTAGTAAAGTTTTGGACTGGGAGAATCGCTGACTCGGATGTAGAACAATACCTCTTAAGGTTTGGTGAGATACTGAACCCTGTTGACAAGCCGCTGGACCAGTTCGGGATATGGTATGGAGTCAGGAGATATAAAATAAAACTCAAGAAAAACCCCGACGGAAGTATATTGCAGATACCAAATTCCATTTCCATGGGACCATACAATGGAACGATTACATACCCCGGCCAAACAAAGCGATGTTTTATATGTAACGATTCCGACCATCAGGCAAAGGACTGTGAGAAAACAAAGTGCTGGAAATGCGGAAGCTTTGGCCACAAAGGAAAGAGTTGTAGAAATACACAAGTATGTAATTTATGTAATGAAACTGGGCATATATATTTTCAATGCCCAAATTCTTACAGCTATAAACTAAGATTGCCGAAAAATCAAAAAGACATTGACCAGAATGCAACACAAAACGCACATAACACAGAGACCAAAACAAACGATAAAGAGGATAACAACTGGGAAGAAAATAAACTACACACAAGTGAGGACGACTCGACATCTGGGAGTGACTCAAGCAGCACCGATACCAGCGACAGCGAAGACAGCGAGGACTCTGAGAGCAGCGCCGAATTTCTGATCCCGGAAGGGAGACGGAAGACACCGGAAGTACCTGCTGGAAGCAGCGGAGCATCTCCGCCCAGTCTTTCGTCTGTGGAGAGACGGCAAGCATCGGAGTTTCCTGCGCTATCAGCTGTAGAAGTCGGCGAGACTCGGATCGGCTCAACCCCTGAAGGAGGTCCACAAGCCCCAGAGGAGCCTACGTGCTCAGAGGGAGAGAGTGGAGCGACCCAGATCATTTCTACACCTGCAGGAAGCCTACAGGGCCGAGAGGAATCATCGCATCCAGCTGGTGAAAGTGGAACAACTCGGACAATCGCCGACAACACAGGTGACACTGCGGACACTCCCACGCTGGCGAAAGGTAAAAACACTTTAGACTATCCATATAAACGCCAAAGGCGAAAGAGGAATTCTCCTGGAAATGTTGACAATGCAAAAAAGGTTAAGGAATGATGTATATCGCCTACTTTTCTTCCCTTTTTTTTTGACATAATGTCTTTGATTTTAACTTCAATTCCTATATCATTTAAGAAGAAATGTGATATATGTCTGCAGGAATTAAGGTTAAATGATGTGGATAATGTTGAGAAAATGTGGACTAATGGACATGCAATAATATTTATCGGAGAAGATTCTTATCTTAATTTCTATGGTTTTTTCAAATTTAACTGTTGCCACATGTAATGTTAGAGGGATTCAGGCAAAAATTAATCAAGTGAAAAAGTTAAATATATTGAGTGGAGAACATGTTGATATTTTATGTATACAAGAGACCAGATTAAGCAGTTTTGCAGACGTACAGGACGCTCAAAGTCTATGGATCAAAGGTCCTTCAATCTTTTCAATAGGTGAAAGTAAAGCTGATGGTATTGCGACCTTATTTTATAACAATAAATTTAAAATAATTAAGAGCCGTGAAATCATTCCTGGTCGATTAATGTTTATAGATGTGTTTTATTGCACAAAAAAAATTAGAGTAATAAATGTATACACAGCACAGGATACTGTTGGTAAAATCCGGCTTTTTAAAAAGCTTAAAATGCTCCTGTGTGTCGGTTTCTATACCATTGTATGCGGTGATTTTAATACAATCACAGATGATAATGATAAAATTTCTTCCAAAATATGTAAAATTAGGAGAGAAGGTGGTGTCCTTAAATCTATAATGAATGAACAGCATTTCACCGACATATTTAGGACATTATATCCCGAGAAAGTGGACTTTACAAGGTTTGATAAAACATGTAAAACTAGGATTGACAGGATATATATTAATAATAATTTTGAGGCAAAATTTTATACAACAAAACTGTTGGTTGAGTCGGACCACTTGACAGTTATATGTGGCATTAGACTTAAAAATGAAGAAAGAAGAAACTATTGGAAATTAAACACACAAATCTTGAAAAGTCCTTTATTGATTATAGAATTAAAGGAAGAAATTAATAGGATTAAAACTTTAGATATCCTCACTACCAATTATTGTGATTTGTGGGAAGTTTTTAAGATCCAGATTAAAAAATTTCTTAAATACAAATGTCTATGTTTTAATAAAGAAAAAAATGAGAAGTACAATACAATTATGACACAATATATAAACCTAAAACTGAAAAATACAAGAGATGAAAGTGAGGAAAACAACTTAAAGGATTTGAAAAAAGAGATAGAAACTTTAAATAATGAGTTTTTACTGAACATTCAAGTCCGAGCAGGAATAATTTCTGATGAACTTCTAAATCAAACAAAAGCAATTTCACTATTTAACAAAAGGAAAGAAGCCCAATATATCGAAGCCATTAAAACAGATAAAGGAACTATAGTGAAAAATCCTAAAGACGTCAGAGATGCTGTTCGGATCCTTTGTTCAAACATGTACAACTCAATTGAAATAGATAATAAACTTCTAAAAACCTTTTTGAATGTAAAAAATAGTGTCGACCTGCCTTCCAAGAGCTTAGGTGAGGAAATAAAAGAGGCTGAGGTTGTTGATGCCATTAAACAATTAAATTTAAAAAAGTCTCCAGGGAAAGATGGTCTCCCGTCTGATTTTTATCATGCATGCGCCATAGATTTGGCTAAATTATTAACGCAAGCCTTTAATGATGGGATCGCTAGAGGTTACATGCATGACTCGTTCTATGAAGGCGTTTTATCCTTGTTGTATAAAAAGGGTGAAATGTGTGATATCAACAACTGGAGACATCTCACCCTAATGAATGTCGATTATAAGATTTTTGCAAAGACCATTATGAACAGGATGAGTGACTATTTGGATGTAATAATAGCTAAACAACAAACATGTGCAATAAAGGGAAGATTTATGTGGGACAATTTGAACACATTAAGAGAACTAGTTTTTGATAAAAATGGTGACAGTTTTTACATTGTGGCTTTGGACCAAAGAAAAGCATTTGACTATATCTCAAGAGACTATTTGTGGGAGATTTTAAAACTGTATCAATTCCCTGAAAATTTCATAAACATGATTAAATGCCTTTATGTTAAATCGACGGTTGAAGTAAATGTTAACGGTTCTTTGACTGAACCATTTGAAGTTATGCGGGGTGTAAAGCAAGGGTGCCCTCTGAGTGCAGCCCTATATATTTTATCTATAAACCCACTTGTACAAAAAATCCAAGATGATCATAGACTTAAAGGTCTTCAAATAGGAAAGAACAGAGTCGTGATCTCTGCTTATGCTGATGACATAACTGTATTTGTGAAATCTAAACAAGAACTAGACATCATCTTTGAATATTTTAGCGAGTATGAGCAAGTCTCTGGAGCCTCCTTAAATAAAGCTAAAACGGAATGTGTCTGGATTGGAAATGAAAAAAACAAATTTCCCATAGATGTCCCAGAAGTTCAGCAATTAAAGGTTTTAGGTATATATATAGATAATAATGGCTGTGTCGACCATAACTGGTCAAAAAAAGAAGAAATAATACAAGATGAAATTGATAAATGGAAATCATGTAATCTAAGTTATAAAACTAGAATAAATATTATTAAAACTTTTCTATTATCAAAAATACTGTTTTTATCATGCATCTTACCTCCAACAGAAGTTTGGGTAAAAAGACTTCATAAAATATGCTGTAATTTCATATGGGATACGACTCGTGAGGTTACAAAACGTGAGCTCCTTTTTAAGAGAAGGGAACTGGGAGGCCTTGGGGCTGTCGATATATCCCTAAAAACTAAAATAGCAGTGTGCAAAATCATCGCGAGTGGTATTGCCAGGCAAACCGAATGGATAGGGAACATCTCTAACTGGAAATCTAAAAAAGGTCCATTGAGGAAAGGAATTCCGTATTATAAACTGATGTTTTCCGACTTCACTAACAAGTTTAAAGATCTAAACATCGATTGGGTGAAAGACTCGAGCAAAGAAATATATCTTTTAATTGTTGATCGAGTTTATTGTAACCCTGTGGCTTTCAGAAATTTGGAGGAAGACCAAAACAAAGAATGTCTCCAAAACTTACAGAATAAAATCCTATCTGAACACCTGAGAGATACAACTTGGTTAGTCGCTGTAAGAAGGCTCCCAGTAAGAGCGGTTGTAAAATGGAGCTGTTTTGTAAAAACCAGTAAATGTCCGATGCCTAATTGTAATGAAGAGGAAACACTCGAACATTTCCTGTTAGAGTGTTATCGCGCTAAAGAAACATGGGCTAAATTAAAAATCATTGGTCTCAATATAGAAATAAATATGAACTCAATTTTCTATGGCATTTTTAAAGAAAATTGTAGCAAGACTCAGCATGACTTCATTTGGTTCATAATATGTTTGACTAAATCTAAACTCTGGAAAACAAGAGCCAAAATGACTATAAATCAAACGTTTATATCCAGTGATGTTGTATTCAAGGACATTCAAAAAGAGCTAAGAAGACTAAAAAGCAGCACATCTTGGTTTAAAGACTCTTCAGTGTGGGACAATATTTGCGTGTAATTGTACTTTATGTAAGTTTTTTCTCTCCCTTTCTTTCTGAATATGACTTGTGTAAGATTGTGAATTTTGTATAATTTCAATAAAACTCATTAAAAAAAAAAAAAGCAAGGGTGGTAAGGGACTCGGCAAAGGAGGCGCTAAGCGCCATCGCAAGGTGCTTCGCGATAACATCCAGGGAATCACCAAGCCGGCTATTCGCCGTCTGGCTCGCCGTGGTGGTGTAAAGCGTATTTCTGGTCTGATCTATGAAGAGACTCGCGGTGTGCTGAAAGTGTTCCTGGAGAACGTGATCCGCGACGCCGTCACCTACACCGAGCATGCCAAGAGAAAGACCGTGACCGCCATGGATGTGGTGTACGCCCTGAAACGCCAAGGACGCACCCTGTACGGTTTCGGCGGTTAAACGCTCTAACACCGAACGACGCGAACACAACGGCTCTTTTAAGAGCCACCCACATGTCTAGAAAAAGAGCTCTTCCGTGTGGGGGGGGAAGGCTTTTTCTTTCGTGAAGCATAAGGCATCAAACGCTGTACAGAAGTAGCGTAAGTGGTAGATCTATTTGTATTTTTTTGTAATAATTCTCTCTCTCTTTTTATATATATATATAACTCCGTATATATTAAATATTGTATTATATATAATATCGTACAGTATACAATATTAGATACATATATATTAAATATTGTAACTTGTTTGATTAAAACAATTTAGAAAATGATTTTAGTAGAAACTTCTATATTTCTCTTTCTCATACGCACGCATGCATATATATATATAAGAGAGAGAAGTGGGGGAAGTCAAGTTTTTTCTGTTTTTTCAAGCATAAGGTATCAAACGCTCTACACAAGTAGAAAAAGTGATAGATAAGAACTATCTGTGTACATAAAGAGAATTTATTTTTGTTTTTTTGCACACTTTATTTTTTTTTATACATTTATATGCACAGTATTAAATATTATAACGTGTTTAAAATGAGTTACAAGACGGTTTTAGTAGAAACTTACTTCCGCGTTTCTTTCTCTTTCTCTCTCTCTCTCTCTCTCTATATATGTATGTATGTATGTATGTATGTATGTATGTATGTATGTGTGTGTGTGTGTAATTTTTTTCAAGCCAATTGTTTTTTCATAGTGCACGTTGCACTGTAAATACAACGGCGGGAATTGAAACAAAGCGTAGCGGAGGAGGGAGGAGCAGTAGGAGGTATCGAATTTTGGCCAATCAAAAAAAGGTGTCTTGTGTGGACGTCATTAGCATGTGGGTCTGTAAATAGAGCGGGCGCGAGGCGGGCGTTAGTCATTTTCTGTTCGTTTATTCGAGAAGCAGCATTATGCCCGATCCAGCCAAGACCGCGCCCAAGAAGGGATCAAAGAAAGCCGTGACCAAGACGGCCGGCAAAGGAGGCAAGAAGCGCAGAAAGTCCCGGAAGGAGAGCTACGCCATCTACGTGTACAAGGTCCTGAAACAGGTGCACCCTGACACCGGCATCTCATCCAAGGCCATGGGCATCATGAACTCCTTCGTGAATGATATTTTTGAGCGCATCGCCGGTGAGTCTTCTCGTCTGGCTCACTACAACAAGCGCTCCACCATCACCTCCAGGGAGATCCAGACTGCCGTGCGCCTGTTGCTTCCCGGCGAGCTGGCCAAGCACGCCGTGTCCGAGGGCACAAAGGCCGTCACCAAGTACACCAGCTCCAAGTAAAGCGCGTTACCGCCGTCTTCATCAACCCAACGGCTCTTTTAAGAGCCCCCCACTTTTCATACAAAGAGCAATCAATTTTCTTTCGCTTTCTCTCTTGCTGTGTGTGTGTGTGAGTGAGAGAGAGGGGGGGGCACTTCTGAAGTGCTGCTCTCCCACGAATGTTCAGGCTTTTGGGTAATTCTAGCAGTCTGATAAATGCAGAGATGAGTACAACTCAACAGGGTTGTAGCACGGTTTCTCGGGCTTGTATAATCTGAGCAATGCAAAATGGGGCTTTAGCAACACAAAGTTATTCATATTAAGACTAGCAACAGGAAGTAACTGAAAATGGTATTCTAGTAACACGTAGAAATTCAAACTAAGGTTCTAGAAGCACGTAAAAGTTCTAAATACTGTTGTAGTAACATGTAGTCATTCAAAACAGTGTTCCAGCAGCACAAAGTCATTCAAAAGAATGCTCTAGCAGCATGGAATACAACACACACACACACAAGGCTATAGCGGAGTTGGGATAAAGGGCATTAGGGTGACACTGCTCGTTAGGGTCAGGGAGGAATCCGACCGAGCTAAAGAGGAGGAGGCCGGATGGGCTGGCTGGTGCTAACTAGGCGTGCCTGTTTGGCCCGGGACTACAAGAGCGGAGCGCCGCGTACGAGTGGCGAAGCCCTGACACTGGCAAAGACAGAAGGAGTCTTCTGACCTACACCTATAATCACATTTTCTTGTTGGACATGCTTTCTCCCCTACAACTAACAATGTCTTACTCTCGTCTTTGCTGCTCTGTTCAGCTCTTCCTACTTTCCTACTGACTGTTTCCCACCCACCTAGTCAACTTTTATTCAACATTTGTTCTTTTCATCTAGACTTTAAATTTATTTACTCTTCACCATCTATTCATATGCTTTCAGTTTGAATGAAAGTGAGCAAGTGATTTCTAGCATGCTAGCCGTGTTAATGAATGATAGCGACCATGCAAAGTTTGCTCCAGTCGAAGAATAGCTTGTTTCTCTATGAATGGGACTGTTGTGTAAACTTCTCCTTTGAAACTGCTTTATCCTCTTTACTCTGAAGCTAAAATTTTTAGCACGGTTTCTCGGGCTTGTATAATCTGACGTGATAAAAAAAAGCTGGGTGATAATCTGGTCTTTTCTCTGGAACTGAACATTTAAAACATTGAGCAGCTCTGTGACGTCCACCAGGAAAGCCAGGTCAGAAAGCCATTTCTTATCCATGGGCTCTTGAATACTACCAATCTTGCTTTCCTGAAAAGCTCTGATCTCATCACGCAGATCAAAAAATCTCCTGAGAACTTTTCCTCTGCTCAGCCATCTAACCTCCTGGTGGTACAACACATCACCATATTGTGCATCCATCTCATCCAACAATACCTTGAACTGCAGGTGAGAGAGCGCCTTGGAGCGTATATCATTCACAATTTTGACGGCATCACGTCCACAAACCCGATGGATTGGGCACATAGCTGTTCTTGATGTAAAATACAAGAAATCTGATAGCTGGCCCGTGTGGCATTTTCTTGAGCTGATGAAGGACATAGCAGCGCGCTCTGCTCAGATCGAAGTTTAGCAAGCAGCTCGCTAGCCTCCTGTTTTCATGCCTCGCCGCTGTCCTTTGAGAAAGCTGAAGAACATTTTGTTTCATAATGACGGATTTTGTACTCTTTCAAAACAGCAACTGACTGCTTGCAAACTAGACACACTGCCTTTGAATTGATTTCAGTAAATAAAAAGTCATCTTGCCAAATCTTTTAAAATTTCCTCTTGTCTGTGTGCCAGTGCCTGGATCTCTCCACTATTACCTGTTTGTTGACTGTCGCAATGCATGCTGGCCTTGAAGTACGCATGTACATTAAATAAAATTCTAATTCTTATTCTCTACATTTAATTTCAATTTACATTTTTTGTAGCTCAAATTAAAATTAATAAAAAAATTAAATTAGAAATGAAGATCAGCATCAATCAAATCCCCTCCCCTCCCCCCCATATGGCATGGCGGGCCAAATCAAAAGTCACCATCTCTGTTCTAACTGTTGTAGTAGCACGTAGTCATTTGAACTAATGTCACAGTAGCACGTAGTCATTCGAACTAAGGTTCAAGAAGCGCATAATAATTCTAAATACTGTTGTAGTAGCACCTAGTCATTCGAACTAATGTGACATTAGCGTGGTGACATTAGCGCAAAGTCATTCAAAAGAATGTTCTAGCAGCATGGAATACAACACACACACACACACACACACACACACACACACACACACACACAAGGCTATAGCGGAGCCTATAGTCAGGCGCGCTGTGCTTTACACGGCCCCCAACGCGCTCTGCTTCCGATACTACACACACCACTCGACAGCTGCAAAGACATCAGGCTCGTTCCCAAGGCTCCTCTTTAACTCGGCCCAGAACGCATACGACGGCCGTGCCTGCTTTTCGCCCGTTTTTACACACCACATCGCACCAAATGCGCAGCCCGCCGGCTTGAGTACAACGCGCGCCGCGCCTTTTCATGTCCGCTGCACGAGACTGTTGCTCTCTAGCCGGCCAGGCCGGGCCACGGGGGAAACGAGAAAGCCCGTCCTTGCTCAGCGTGTGCTTCAACGTTTTGAATCTCGTCTTGCTAGTGGGATTTTCACCGAGAAATGCCATGAGAAAACACATCTGAGCGCGCGCCGCGTCCGTGCATTCATTCAGGGGCGCCCGAGTTGAGTCTACAACGCTCTCATATCTGTTTTTAAGACCAGCCCCCGGCCGCTGGGAGGGAGGATCATCCTGTGTTACACACTAACGTACAGTGTACAACTCGTGTATTCTACGTAGTTCCAAGAGAGATGGCAGAAGTCGCACCCGCTCCCGCCGCCGCGCCGGCCAAAGCGCCCAAGAAGAAAGCAGCTTCGAGAGCAAAAAAAGCCGGCCCTAGCGTCGGCGAACTGATCGTCAAAGCCGTTTCCTCGTCTAAGGAGAGGAGCGGCGTGTCTCTCGCTGCTCTGAAGAAAGCGCTGGCTGCCGGCGGATACGATGTGGAGAAGAACAATTCCCGCGTCAAGATCGCTGTTAAGGGTCTCGTGACTAAAGGCACTCTGGTGCAGACCAAAGGGACCGGCGCGTCTGGCTCTTTCAAGCTGAACAAGAAGCAGACCGAATCCAAGAAGCCCGTGAAGAAAGCCGCGCCCAAAGCGAAAAAGCCCGCCGCCAAAAAGCCCGCCGCTACTAAGAAGCCCAAGAAGGTAGCGGCCAAGAAACCCGCCGCCGCGGCCAAGAAGTCTCCTAAGAAGGCGAAGAAGCCCACAGCCGCCGCAAAGAAAGCCACCAAGAGCCCGAAGAAGGCGAAAAAGCCCGCGACCCCTAAAAAGGCAGCCAAGAGCCCCAAGAAAGCGAAAGCTGTCAAGCCCAAGACCACAAAGCCTAAAGCGGCAAAGGCGAAGAAGGCAGCACCCAAAAAGAAGTAAAGACGTTTGTTTCTTTCATGCTTTTGTTCCTTAAACGGCTCTTTTAAGAGCCACCCATATTTTCCTTTAAAGAGCGACAATTCATTTTCAGTCAAGCTTTATGGAATCAAAGCAATACACGTTAGAAACATTCAATAGTATGGATACACATATCTGCTACATATGTACACATAACCACACGCTGATACTGATTTTAGTACAGTAGGATAGAATCCTGATCGTGATTCCTAAACGTCATTCCTGATCTCCAAAACGATCACAGAATATGTAGGATAACATATTGATCCATAATAAATCAATGTTAATGATAAGAATAAATAAATTCAGTATATAGTTGTTACTTCGTGCTTTTGTATGAATATTCCCTTCTGTCTGTTTTCATTCGCGCGCTCGCGCTCTCTCTCACACACACACGCACAAACAGGGGTGGGAGGGTTGACGCTGGAATTCGACGGCCTGTTTATGATTGGCTAATGCGCCACTGCGTTCTTAGCGAATAAGAGAGTGGCCGTTTTGTCTATATCACGGAGAGCTCGGGGTGTAACGTTCATTTCGGAGTTGTTGATAAAACAGATTTGAGCATCAAGATGAGTGGCAGAGGAAAAACCGGCGGAAAGGCTAGAGCTAAGGCCAAGACTCGTTCATCCAGGGCTGGACTTCAGTTCCCCGTGGGACGTGTGCACAGGCTTCTGCGTAAAGGCAACTATGCCGAGCGCGTCGGTGCCGGCGCTCCGGTCTACCTGGCCGCAGTGTTGGAGTATCTGACCGCTGAGATCCTGGAGTTGGCCGGTAACGCCGCCCGTGATAATAAGAAGACCCGTATCATTCCCCGCCACTTACAGCTCGCCGTGCGTAACGACGAGGAGCTGAACAAACTGCTCGGCGGAGTGACCATCGCTCAGGGTGGTGTGCTACCGAACATTCAGGCTGTGCTTCTGCCTAAAAAGACCGAGAAGGCCGTTAAGACCAAGTAAACTCGTCCACCGCTGCTTTGTCAGTACCCAAAGGCTCTTTTAAGAGCCACCATCTCTGCTTAAAAAGTGCAGTTTTTACACCCGTTTTTCTACTGAAGTCAGCACGTTTATTAATAATAATAGTGGTAGTTAGCCTGTTGCTTAAATGAAATCTAAGGGGTGAAAGTGCACTTCTAAGACAGCATATTTGTAAATAAAAAAGGACTCGATAATTTTCTAGTCATGATTTGATACCATATTTAAGTAATGACTATAAGAACTATAATAGCAGTTAGCGTGCTGGTTAAATGAAGTCTGAGGAGTGAAAATGGTTTGTGACGGCGTTGTGTGTGTTCCTAATGAACAAAGCAGAGAGCGCGCCAATAGAATTGTGGCGGGCGTCTTGTGTTTCGAACGGAGGCAGAGAAGACGGTCCAATAGTCAACAGGTGACGTAAAACGTTCTATCGAATAGCAGACGAGCGCGTTCGAGACGCCCAATCGGCGCAGGGTGGCGTTATGGCTTAAAAAGGCCGCGTTCGAGCGCACCGTTTATTCTGTTTTTCTATCCGTGAAGTGCAGAGCTCGACACTATGGCAAGAACCAAGCAGACCGCCCGTAAGTCCACCGGTGGCAAGGCGCCAAGGAAGCAGCTCGCTACTAAGGCTGCTCGCAAGAGTGCGCCGGCTACCGGCGGCGTGAAGAAGCCTCACCGTTACAGGCCCGGCACCGTGGCTCTGAGGGAGATCCGTCGTTATCAGAAGTCTACTGAGCTGCTCATCCGCAAGCTGCCCTTCCAGCGCCTGGTGCGAGAAATCGCTCAGGACTTCAAGACCGACTTGCGTTTCCAGAGCTCGGCCGTCATGGCCCTGCAGGAGGCGAGCGAGGCATACCTGGTCGGTCTGTTCGAGGACACCAATCTGTGCGCTATCCACGCCAAGAGAGTGACCATCATGCCCAAGGATATTCAGCTGGCCCGCCGTATTCGCGGAGAACGCGCTTAAACCACAACTCCGTCTAATAAACACAAAGGCTCTTTTAAGAGCCACTTCATCGTCTCAGAAAACAGCTAATTTTCTTTCTTGGGCTGTTTAAGTATTAGAACGTGGTACAGAGAGAGAGAAGGAACAGTAATAATAATGTTTGTATATATGTATGTGTGTGTAAATGAAGTGCACGGCTTTCTTTTTTTATCAACATTATAGAAAGGTTGGTTATTTATTTTGCATTTTCATGATAAATATAGTCCTATGAGTATTACGTGATGTTTGTTTTTATAGATGAGCCGTTAATTGTGGTTATGTCCGAACAATACAATGCACAGGAATGAGCTGTGTCATTAAAATAGCTCAAACTTACCTTCTGTTTCGGGCGGCGTTGTGCTGGATGGAGCTTGACTGCCCCCGTGTGTCCAAACTCGGGAACGGCAATTTTCTAGAAGCGGATTTTAGGGCAAGAGCTATTACATCATACATACATTTCATCCATCATCCCTTTTGTCCCGTCCATGATAATTGTTTTTGTAATTTAATGATTGTAGACATGACCTCATCTTTGAAATCTTATTCCCTATTTGTGGATATTCTCTCTCTCTCTCATATATATATATATATATATATATATATATATATGTCCACTGTATTAAATATTATTTAATGTGTAAAACGAGTTAGAAGACGGTTTTAGTAGAAACATATAAGTATCACTTTCATTCAAACTGAAAGCATATGAATAGATGGTGAAGAGTAAATAAATTTAAAGTCTAGATGAAAAGAACAAATGTTGAATAAAAGTTGACTAGGTGGGTGGGAAACAGTCAGTAGGAAAGTAGGAAGAGCTGAACAGAGCAGCAAAGACGAGAGTAAGACATTGTTAGTTGTAGGGGAGAAAGCATGTCCAACAAGAAAATGTGATTATAGGTGTAGGTCAGAAGACTCCTTCTGTCTTTGTCAGTGTCAGGGCTTCGCCACTCGTACGCGGCGCTCCGCTCTTGTAGTCCCGGGCCAAACAGGCACGCCTAGTTAGCACCAGCCAGCCCATCCGGCCTCCTCCTCTTTAGCTCGGTCGGATTCCTCCCTGACCCTAACGAGCAGTGTCACCCTAATGCCCTTTATCCCAACTCCGCTATAGCCTTGTGTGTGTGTGTGTTGTATTCCATGCTGCTAGAGCATTCTTTTGAATGACTTTGTGCTGCTGGAACACTGTTTTGAATGACTACATGTTACTACAACAGTATTTAGAACTTTTACGTGCTTCTAGAACCTTAGTTTGAATTTCTACGTGTTACTAGAATACCATTTTCAGTTACTTCCTGTTGCTAGTCTTAATATGAATAACTTTGTGCTGCTAAAGCCCCATTTTGCATTGCTCAGATTATACAAGCCCGAGAAACCGTGCTACAACCCTGTTGAGTTGTACTCATCTCTGCATTTATCAGACTGCTAGAATTACCCAAAAGCCTGAACATTCGTGGGAGAGCAGCACTTCAGAAGTGCCCCCCCCTCTCTCTCACTCACACACACACACAGCAAGAGAGAAAGCGAAAGAAAATTGATTGCTCTTTGTATGAAAAGTGGGGGGCTCTTAAAAGAGCCGTTGGGTTGATGAAGACGGCGGTAACGCGCTTTACTTGGAGCTGGTGTACTTGGTGACGGCCTTTGTGCCCTCGGACACGGCGTGCTTGGCCAGCTCGCCGGGAAGCAACAGGCGCACGGCAGTCTGGATCTCCCTGGAGGTGATGGTGGAGCGCTTGTTGTAGTGAGCCAGACGAGAAGACTCACCGGCGATGCGCTCAAAAATATCATTCACGAAGGAGTTCATGATGCCCATGGCCTTGGATGAGATGCCGGTGTCAGGGTGCACCTGTTTCAGGACCTTGTACACGTAGATGGCGTAGCTCTCCTTCCGGGACTTTCTGCGCTTCTTGCCTCCTTTGCCGGCCGTCTTGGTCACGGCTTTCTTTGATCCCTTCTTGGGCGCGGTCTTGGCTGGATCGGGCATAATGCTGCTTCTCGAATAAACGAACAGAAAATGACTAACGCCCGCCTCGCGCCCGCTCTATTTACAGACCCACATGCTAATGACGTCCACACAAGACACCTTTTTTTGATTGGCCAAAATTCGATACCTCCTACTGCTCCTCCCTCCTCCGCTACGCTTTGTTTCAATTCCCGCCGTTGTATTTACAGTGCAACGTGCACTATGAAAAAACAATTGGCTTGAAAAAAATTACACACACACACACATACATACATACATACATACATACATACATACATACATACATATATATAGAGAGAGAGAGAGAGAGAAAGAGAAAGAAACGCGGAAGTAAGTTTCTACTAAAACCGTCTTGTAACTCATTTTAAACACGTTATAATATTTAATACTGTGCATATAAATGTATAAAAAAAAATAAAGTGTGCAAAAAAACAAAAATAAATTCTCTTTATGTACACAGATAGTTCTTATCTATCACTTTTTCTACTTGTGTAGAGCGTTTGATACCTTATGCTTGAAAAAACAGAAAAAACTTGACTTCCCCCACTTCTCTCTCTTATATATATATATGCATGCGTGCGTATGAGAAAGAGAAATATAGAAGTTTCTACTAAAATCATTTTCTAAATTGTTTTAATCAAACAAGTTACAATATTTAATATATATGTATCTAATATTGTATACTGTACGATATTATATATAATACAATATTTAATATATACGGAGTTATATATATATATAAAAAGAGAGAGAGAATTATTACAAAAAAATACAAATAGATCTACCACTTACGCTACTTCTGTACAGCGTTTGATGCCTTATGCTTCACGAAAGAAAAAGCCTTCCCCCCCCACACGGAAGAGCTCTTTTTCTAGACATGTGGGTGGCTCTTAAAAGAGCCGTTGTGTTCGCGTCGTTCGGTGTTAGAGCGTTTAACCGCCGAAACCGTACAGGGTGCGTCCTTGGCGTTTCAGGGCGTACACCACATCCATGGCGGTCACGGTCTTTCTCTTGGCATGCTCGGTGTAGGTGACGGCGTCGCGGATCACGTTCTCCAGGAACACTTTCAGCACACCGCGAGTCTCTTCATAGATCAGACCAGAAATACGCTTTACACCACCACGGCGAGCCAGACGGCGAATAGCCGGCTTGGTGATTCCCTGGATGTTATCGCGAAGCACCTTGCGATGGCGCTTAGCGCCTCCTTTGCCGAGTCCCTTACCACCCTTGCTTTTTTTTTTTTTTTTTAATGAGTTTTATTGAAATTATACAAAATTCACAATCTTACACAAGTCATATTCAGAAAGAAAGGGAGAGAAAAAACTTACATAGTCAAAGTACAATTACACGCAAATAGAGTCCCACACTGAAGAGTCTTTAAACCAAGATGTGCTGCTTTTAAGTCTTCTTAGCTCTTTTTGAATGTCCTTGAATACAACATCACTGGATATAAACGTTTGATTTATAGTCATTCTGGACCTTGTTTTCCAGAGTTTAGATTTAGTCAAACATATTATGAACCAAATGAAGTCATGCTGAGTCTTGCTACAATTTTCTTTAAAAATGCCATAGAAAATTGAGTTCATATTTATTTCTATATTGAGACCAATGATTTTTAATTTAGCCCATGTTTCTTTAGCGCGATAACACTCTAACAGGAAATGTTCGAGTGTTTCCTCTTCATTACAATTAGGCATCGGGCATTTACTGGTTTTTACAAAACAGCTCCATTTTACAACCGCTCTTACTGGGAGCCTTCTTACAGCGACTAACCAAGTTGTATCTCTCAGGTGTTCAGATAGGATTTTATTCTGTAAATTTTGGAGACATTCTTTGTTTTGGTCTTCCTCCAAATTTCTGAAAGCCACAGGGTTACAATAAACTCGATCAACAATTAAAAGATATATTTCTTTGCTCGAGTCTTTCGCCCAATCGATGTTTAGATCTTTAAATTTGTTAGTGAAGTCGGAAAACATCAGTTTATAATACGGAATTCCTTTCCTCGATGGACCTTTTTTAGATTTCCAGTTAGAGATGTTCCCTATCCATTCGGTTTGCCTGGCAATAGCACTCGCGATGATTTTGCACACTGCTATTTTAGTTTTTAGGGATATATCGACAGCCCCAAGGCCTCCCAGTTCCCTTCTCTTAAAAAGGAGCTCACGTTTTGTAACCTCACGAGTCGTATCCCATATGAAATTACAGCATATTTTATGAAGTCTTTTTACCCAAACTTCTGTCGGAGGTAAGATGCATGATAAAAACAGTATTTTTGATAATAGAAAAGTTTTAATAATATTTATTCTAGTTTTATAACTTAGATTACATGATTTCCATTTATCAATTTCATCTTGTATTATTTCTTCTTTTTTTGACCAGTTATGGTCGACACAGCCATTATTATCTATATATATACCTAAAACCTTTAATTGCTGAACTTCTGGGACATCTATGGGAAATTTATTTTTTTCATTTCCAATCCAGACACATTCCGTTTTAGCTTTATTTAAGGAGGCTCCAGAGACTTGCTCATACTCGCTAAAATATTCAAAGATGATGTCTAGTTCTTGTTTAGATTTCACAAATACAGTTATGTCATCAGCATAAGCAGAGATCACGACTCTGTTCTTTCCTATTTGAAGACCTTTAAGTCTATGATCATCTTGGATTTTTTGTACAAGTGGGTTTATAGATAAAATATACAGGGCTGCACTCAGAGGGCACCCTTGCTTTACACCCCGCATAACTTCAAATGGTTCAGTCAAAGAACCGTTAACATTTACTTCAACCGTCGATTTAACATAAAGGCATTTAATCATGTTTATGAAATTTTCAGGGAATTGATACAGTTTTAAAATCTCCCACAAATAGTCTCTTGAGATGTAGTCAAATGCTTTTCTTTGGTCCAAAGCCACAATGTAAAAACTGTCACCATTTTTATCAAAAACTAGTTCTCTTAATGTGTTCAAGTTGTCCCACATAAATCTTCCCTTTATTGCACATGTTTGTTGTTTAGCTATTATTACATCCAAATAGTCACTCATCCTGTTCATAATGGTCTTTGCAAAAATCTTATAATCGACATTCATTAGGGTGAGATGTCTCCAGTTGTTGATATCACTCATTTCACCCTTTTTATACAACAAGGATAAAACGCCTTCATAGAACGAGTCATGCATGTAACCTCTAGCGATCCCATCATTGAAGGCTTGCGTTAATATTTTAGCCAAATCTATGGCGCATGCATGATAAAAATCAGACGGGAGACCATCTTTCCCTGGAGACTTTTTTAGATTTAATTGTTTAATGGCATCAACAACCTCAGCCTCTTTTATTTCCTCACCTAAGCTCTTGGAAGGCGGGTCAACACTATTTTTTACATTCAAAAAGGTTTTCAGGAGTTTATTATCTATTTCAATTGAGTTGTACATGTTTGAACAAAGGATCCGAACAGCATCTCTGACGTCTTTAGGATTTTTCACTATAGTTCCATTATCTGTTTTAATGGCTTCGATATATTGGGCTTCTTTCCTTTTATTAAATAGTGAAATTGCTTTTGTTTGATTTAGAAGTTCATCGGAAATTATTCCTGCTCGGACTTGAATGTTCAGTAAAAACTCACTATTTAAAGTTTCTATCTCTTTTTTCAAATCCTTTAAGTTGTTTTCCTCACTTTCATCTCTTGTATTTTTCAGTTTTAGGTTTATATATTGTGTCATAATTGTATTGTACTTCTCATTTTTTTCTTTATTAAAACATAGACATTTGTATTTAAGAAATTTTTTAATCTGAATCTTAAAAACTTCCCACAAATCACAATAATTGGTAGTGAGGATATCTAAAGTTTTAATCCTATTAATTTCTTCTTTTAATTCTACAATCAATAAAGGACTTTTCAAAATTTGTGTGTTTAATTTCCAATAGTTTCTTCTTTCTTCATTTTTAAATCTAATGCCACATATAACTGTCAAGTGGTCCGACTCAACCAAGAGTTTTGTTGTATAAAATTTTGCCTCAAAATTATTATTAATATATATCCTGTCAATTCTAGTTTTACATGTTTTATCAAACCTTGTAAAGTCCACTTTCTCTGGATATAATGTCCTAAATATGTCGGTGAAATGCTGTTCATTCATTATAGATTTAAGGACACCACCTTCTCTCCTAATTTTACATATTTTGGAAGACATTTTATCATTATAATCTGTGATTGTATTAAAATCACCGCATACAATGGTATAGAAACCGACACACAGGAGCATTTTAAGCTTTTTAAAAAGCCGGATTTTACCAACAGTATCCTGTGCTGTGTATACATTTATTACTCTAATTTTTTTTGTGCAATAAAACACATCTATAAACATTAATCGACCAGGAATTATTTCACGGCTCTTAATTATTTTAAATTTATTGTTATAAAATAAGGTCGCAATACCATCAGCTTTACTTTCACCTATTGAAAAGATTGAAGGACCTTTGATCCATAAACTTTGAGCGTCCTGTACCACCCTTGCCTCTTCCAGACATGATGCTGCTCCCGAAGTCAAGTCACTCAATAAAACTTCTCGCGCAGCGCCCACCTATTTATCCACACTCGACAGGACCTAGTTGAGAACAGGCGAGGAGGCGGGCCTAACGCCAACGGTCACACAATAGCTCTCTTTTTCTAAAACAAACACTAGGCACTGCTTTTCACCTGCTAACGTCTTCTTCTTCCCCATTCTCTCTCTCTCTCTCTCTAATCACTGGCCTTCTCTTTTCACATTTCCATTTTCACTATCTGTGTTACAGTCGATGTACACACTGTGTTTGAACCTAAATGTCATGCATCAACCAAAACTGCGCCGCCAGAATGACGTATATATGTATGCGCCGCCAGAATAAGCTGAGCTTAAGATTGGCAAAATATGTCGCAGCAGTTGCATTCGTCAAATAAACTATGAGCAATTAAGTAGTGCCAATGAGATAATTACAGCAATGCGTAATGTCCAATAAGCTCAAAAAGAGTCGGACTCCTCGCACACTTTATTCTACTTGGCCAATCAAACACAGTTATGAACTGGGATTCTGATAGTTGTGCGCCTTTAACTCACTGTGTAGAAAAATGAGGTCAGCTATATAGACAACAATTTTCATTACGTATTTAATTACTTCGATTGAGGTCATTATTAGAAGTAGTAGTAGTAATAGTAAAATACCTACAACCTACCTTCTGTTTTAGGCGGCGTGTGTTGTGCTGGATGGAACATGACTGCCCTCGTGTGGCCAAACTCGGGAACGGCAATTTCCCAAAAATTGCAGTATTCTCTTATTAAGCTTTTAATAGCGGTGTTTATAAGTCTATATTTGTATTATTTGGCAAATAGTGGGGTAAGAAGTAATAGATGCTATGGACATTCATGTTTCTCTCACCACTGGGGCAGAGGTGGCTTAGTGGTTAAGGCTCTGGTTTACTGATCAGAAGGTCAGGTCACCATATCATGACCCTGTGCTCTGACCCCAGCTTCCTGACATGTTGGGGTATGTGAAGAAAACAATTTCACTGTGCTCTACTGCATATGTGACCAATAAAGACTCATTATGTAGACTTATACATGACATTTTTAATTCTAAAACAGCTGCTAAACTATGTGCAGACTAAATTATGTGCAGATGTAAAAACAAAATGCTAAACACATTCTCTATTTGTGTGTGTTTTTTTGTACTGTATGTGTATTTCATCAGTGTTGCTATGAGCTTATTTCTCGTAGAATAATAATAATAATAATAATAATAATAATAATAATAATAATAATAATAACGCAGCTCATCTGTGTTATTACTGTGCATTGTCTAGTTTTCACGTATCAAGGACAATAGACGGAGCTTCTGAACTGTTTAACAGCATTATTATTATTATTATTATTATTATTATTATTATTATTATTAGTTGGCCAATTATTTTTTTGATTAATCGTATGGGGTGGAGCGAACTTTCAGTACCATTTGTTTTTGTTTATTTAATATAAAGTCCACAAACTGAGTGTAACAAATATAAACTTCACAGTAAAACTTTACACAACTGTTTGTACAAAACAGAAAAGAACCCAACACACACACACACACACACACACACACACACACACACACACACACACACACACACACACACACACCAGAATATATATTATTAATTTAGGACTATAGTTTAATTCGGTGCTTTTTGTGCATCTATAAAAAAAACTAATGCATAATATATATAATATATATATATATATATATATATATATATATATATATATATATATATATATATATATATATATATATATATAGTCCTAAATGAATAATAAAAACTCACTTTCATTGCACCTTGTGGTTTCTGTTCCTCGGTGTCTTTAGACATTATTTTACTTTTGATCATAATGTTTGAATTAGACATTACAGATCTTACTCGCGCTACACTCTGTATCAGCGCGTCTACACCGCGCGTGACCAGCAACGTGTCCTCGTTACTAACATGTCACTTCCGACAGAATTTACACTGCAAGCGCGCAGATACAGCATATAATGACAAACTTAAATTAAACTAAACCTTTTGAACAGCTTGCACCAGTTTCCCCTGCTCCTTACACACAGTGTAGCATTTTGGATATAAACATAAGTTCAATTCAATTAAATTTTATTTGTATAGTGCTTTTTACAATAGACATTGTCTCAAAGCAGCTTTACAGAAATATCAACACGGTATACAGATATTAAAGGTGCGAATTTATCCCAACTGAGCAAGACACTGAGTGGCGACGGTGGCAAGGAAAAACTCCCTAAGATGTTTTAAGAGGAAGAAACCTTGAGAGGAACCCGACTCAGAAGGAACCCATCCTCATCTGGGTAACAACAGATAGTGTGAAAAAGTTCATTATGGATTCATATGAAGTCTGTATGGCGTTAGGAGCAGCCGTAATCACACGAGTTGAAATTCATGTTAGACGCTCTGTTGTCATCGATAGCAAAGTAAGCAGGATAATTGTTAGTGTAAAGAAGATTGTACTGCTATTCCTCCTAAGGCCACATCGACTGAAGGGGAGAAGAGAACATATTTATTCATTCATTTATCTTACACAAAATTTTATTTTCATTAATAGTTTGTTTACGTACACACACACACAGACACACGCACACGCACACGCACGCACGCACGCACACGCACACACACACACACACACACACACACACACAGTCGGGGCCAAAAGTCTGAGAGCACTAGTGGGAAATGTTTCTATTTTGCATGTTTTTATTATTTAATTTTAACATTTTCATTCGAAATTGTATTATTG
Organism: Ictalurus punctatus; assembly: GCF_001660625.3. NCBI lineage: Eukaryota > Metazoa > Chordata > Actinopteri > Siluriformes > Ictaluridae > Ictalurus > Ictalurus punctatus. The sequence goes on from NW_026521104.1 coordinate 62,508, forward strand.
ACTACAACTTCAGTAAAAAAAAAAAACAAACAAAAAAAAAAAAACGGAGAATCTTTAAAATATTTACAAGAGATTCAGAGTTTCTTAATGTTTACAATTGCAGAATTAAAAGAATATATAAATATCCAATATATTAAACATTTACTTTCTTTGTTTTAAATATTAATAAATTCTAACCAATTTATTTCAAAATGTAAGAGAAAAAAAAATCCAGATTTTCAATGTGGTCTCAGACATTTGTGTGTGTGTGTGTGTGTGTGTGTGTGTGTGTGTGTGTGTGTGTGTGTGTGTGTGTGTGTGTGTTTCTGTGTTCTACTATACTGTATTCTTACCTTGCGCAAAAATATATATACATTATAGGAACATTTGATAGGTTGTGTTTTTAATCTATAAAAGGTATTGTCTTTTTAAATGATGACAATTTACAAGTGATATTAAATCAATCATAGTGTACTGTAAAATGAGATTTTTTTTAAATACTTGAAATCAGTTTGATACTTGAAATCAGAATTTCTTACCTTCTTTGACATAGATCAGAAAGTCATTTCTTTGACCCTTTAAACTCTGACCTGTCCACTTGGTGTATCACTAAATGGTTATTTAGTTTATTTAAAAGGCAAATGCACTTTGTGTTCTTCAAATGCAAATAAGTTTGACTCAAACGACAGTCTACAGAAAAGTTTAAAAAAACATGAAGCAAAAAGCTTCCATTTACATTTTATACATACATAAATATATACATATATAATATAGGTATAGGTTTTATCCAGCAAGATAATTGATTTATGAATCAATCAATGTCTGATTCATAAAAACTGTTGTACAAATGTGTGACGCAAAAGCAAAAATGTCAGGCTAAAACTGATGTGACGGATCATCCAGCATTCCCTTTAGTCATCTGATGATACATTTATTATAGATTCTCCTTCAAACATTGTTTAATTGACTTTCAGAGTTAAGAAGTTTTCATTTTTGGCAATGAGACACAGAATCATTACTGTGACAAAACATTAATAACTTCTCCATTTGAACTGTTAAAATGTGCAGATTCATTGTATTTCAATATGAAACTGTTCTCAAAAAATATTAGACACCAGGATAATATTCATTAATAATAGCACCTAATATTCATTAGCATTGAATTTATTAAAACACTGTGCTATTCTATCACACACCTTTGAATCATGTTAATTTAAATACTATAGTTATAGCAGCTGTCAGTGCCAACATCCCCCAAGATTTCATAATGTAATGGGTTTACATTAATACTACATGAATTGATCACGCTCACTTTATATAATTCAATCTTGTAATTAGAAACTTGTGTAAATTAAGCTTAGCATAAGCAGTGAAATCGTGTTTTGATGAGAAATTTAATATTTCTTTGTAAACTATAAATCATATTTTTTCTCAAATTTAGTCTACCGCATGTTCCATGTTTTGTTGAGACATTGTAATTGTAAAGCGACATTGGTTATGAGTAAGGCGCTATATAAATTACACATATTATTATTATTATTATTATTATTAATAATAATAATAATAATAATAATAATAATAATAATGTATTTATTTATTTATGATATATTTTAACTGTTGAAGCATATGTAATTAAATGGTGATTTCAGTGGTGGTAACACTGTATACAGTGCCTTGAATCCAATTTCAGGTGTTTTGGGAGTTCTTAATGATCTGTTTTAGGAAAAATAGTATTTTGAATACATTTTGCATTAGGCTACTCAAAGCAGCTGGAGTGCCGATCTTATTTGCTTCTGCAGGATGTGTTTGAAAAAGAACTTAACTAATCCGTGTGGCAGCTGCGCAATGCATAAAATCATGCAGATACAGGTAAGTATTTCAGTAAGCTTCAGTTAATATTCACACCAAACATCAGAATCTCAGTGATCTCAGTGATGATGGTATGAATGTTGGTGCCAGACGAGCTGGTTTGAGAATTCTAGAGGCTGATCTGGGATTTTCACAGACAGCAATCTCTTGAGTTTACACAGAATGGTGGAGAAAAACAAACACCTTGTTGATGACAGAGGACAGAGGAGAATGGACAGACTGGTTCGAGCTGACAGAAAGGCTATGGTAATGCCTTGGTATGGTATTGTAATTCTTTACAAGTGTGGGGAGCAGAAAACCCTCTTGCAACATACAATACGTCTAGCCAAATGAGGTGGATAAGCTACAACCATATTAGGTTCCACTCCTGTCTGTGAGCCAAGAACAGGAACCTGAGCCTAGAGTGGGTGTGGACTCACTGGAACTGGACAGTTGAAGCATGGAAAAACATTGCCTGATTTGATGAATCTTGATTTCTGTTGTGACATGTAGATGATAGGGTCAGACATTGGCATCAGCAGCATGAACCTGCCTTGTGTCAACAGTCCAGACTGCTGCTGGTGGTATAACGGTGTGTAGAATGTTTTCTTTCTATTATGTGATCCTATGTGAACCTTTGCTTTCAGCATATGGTGTGAACCCCTTGGTCAGAAATAACCGAAACTAAACATTTTCCCTGTTTTTACTGTTGATCAGTCCTGCACATCGGCTTGTAAGAATTTTAGCTCGTTTCTCAGTACAGAACAGCTTCAGCTCTGGAATGCTGGTGATTTTCCTGACATGAACTGCTTGCTTGAGGTCCTTCCACAACATTTCTATTGGATTAAGGTCAGGACATTGACTTGGCAAATTCTGAAACATGAATTTTATTCTCTTTTAACCATACTTTGGTGGACCCTTATGTGCTTTTTGTGCTTAGGGTTGTTGGCCTGCTGCATGACCCACTTTCTCTTGAGATTCAGTTCACAGACAGATGTCCTGAAACTTTCCTTTAGAATTCACTGTTATAATTCAGAATTCATTGTTCCATCCATTATTGAAAGGTTCTTATAAGTAAGGTTCTTATGCTGGAATGTAGTGTTTGCTTTCTCCAAACATAACACTTCTTATTTAAACCAAAAGGTTATATTTTTCCACACAAAACATTTTTCCAAAAGACTTTTCCACGTAATCATTAGCAAACTGCAGATGGACCGCGATGTTCTTTTTGGAGAGCAGTGGCTTTCTCCTTGTAACACTGTAATTCACTCCATTGTTGTTCAGTGTTCTCCTGATGGTGAACTCATGAACATTAACATTAGCCAATGTGAGAGAGGCCTTTGTTTGCTTAGAAGTTACCCTGGGTTCCTTTGTAACTTCAGGGACTTTTACATGTCTCACTATTGGAGTAATTTTGGTTGGTTTCTAATAAACATACTAGGTTCTCTTTTTTGATTAAATTATAGCTAATAGTAACTAGTGACCTAGACGTATTAGGTGTAATTTATGCACTAGTCAAATATTAACCCCACCCCATCCAGTTAATAGTTATAGTTGAAATGAAGCTATCTGGCAGCCCGATATTCAGGTCTCTCCCTCAGCACTTACTGTAGAACAGCGGTGCTACAGAGGCGCAGACCACATGCCGATTCTCTCTCTCTCTCTCTCTCTCTCTCTCTCTCTCTCTCTCTCTCTCTCTCTCAATGTTCCCTAGTTTATAACTTATAACCTTGGTACCCAAAGTTTCCCCCTTTTTAATGTAACTTAGTTCCATTTAATTTTGTGCCAGATCAACAAAAAATCCTCCAGTATGTTTATCCCTGAAAAGAAAATGAAACAGAACACACACACGCTGCTTGTATAATAGAAAACAGTTGACCTGTGTTAAATGACTCAATGTTTTTAAGTCTGTTTTTACATCTGTTACGCTTCCGCCGGTGGATGGCGCTGCGGCGTCGAAGCGCAAAGACTGCTGCAGAGCGCGCGTGCACGAGACCCTGACATATGGACACGCGCGGCTCGTTTGTTTTGATTTACTTCCTGTCCAGGTATTGGCTTATGTTGGAGGGTGTGTCTTTATTTCTCCAGGTGTCTATGCTTTAGATAATTATGTTGGTTATTTAACCGCTCGTGTGGCTGCGCACTTCGCGCAGTATTATAGTTTGTAACGTTAGTAGTGTTTAAGGAGTATAGTTTTAGCACTGTGTTAGAATGCGTGTAGCATGCTAGCGGTCTCAGTTCCATGTTCTGTTTTCGAGTAATGCCTAGACTGTAGTTCCATGGTTGATCCAGCTAGTCCTGTTCAGCATAGACCGCGTTTCTTGTGTTTTGTTAGTTTGTTTATCAATAAAGACGGCGCTCCTGCGCTTACTTCCTGCTAACTGTCCTGTGTCGTTACATCATCACATTCCTGTCCAGTGAAGTGATTATTTGGTGATAATAATAATACATTTTATTATTATTATTATTGCAACATAGTACATGCGGTCATGCACATTAGGGTTAGTGTGCTACATGGGATACACAGTGGTCATTACAAAAGTCATTAATGTACTTTTTGAATTCTAAATGAATAGTTCAATTAATATTTTGCAGAAACTTAATTTATCTAATTCTAAAGAATCATTGCTATATTTTATTCTGTCAAACAGTGAGATGGCAATATTTTGATGGGTGTAGAAGGCCTCACTGGGACATTTTGTATTAGTAGTGTAAAACACATGCATTGGCTTACATATTGGTAGACATATGCAAATTTAAAATATATATACATGTAGGAAACACTTAAGAGACTTAATCTATATGTAACAAGAAAATGAAGGAATGGGATAGGCTGACTTAAACATCTAGTTATCTAGTTGGTGGCTGTGCTCAGGTGGTAGAGCAGGTTGTCTAATCGTAGGGTTGGAGGTTCGATTCCTGGCCCACATGACTCGAAGTGTCCTTGGGCAAGACACTGAACCCCAAGTTGCTCCTGATGTCAAGTTAGCACCTTGCATGGCAGCTCTGCTACCATTGGTGTGAGAATGGGTGAATGGGAAACACTGCTCAGGTTAAAAAGCACTATATAAGTGCAGACCATTAGTTATGTCAATAGTTGTGTAGGAAAGTTCCTCATATTCAGAGTAGGGCTAGGCAGGTGCTCAAGTTGCTATGATTTAATAAAGCAGCATGTCAGTTACATTTATATTTTTAAATAAGAAGTCATTCACAGTGCATATACACTAAAGAAAACAGTCACCCACTATTTATTTGATTGCACATTGTGCTAATCTGTGTCACATTTTTTATTAAATTAAAGAGACCAGAATGGGGCGCATGGTGGCTTAGTGCTAAGCACGTTCGCCTCCCACCTCCAGGGTTGGGGGTTTGATTCCCACCACAACCCTGTGTGTGCGTAGTTTGCGTGTTCTCCCTGTGCTGCTCCCCCTGTCCAAAGACATGCATGGTAGGCTGATTGGCATGTCCAAAGTGTCTGTAGTGTATGAATGGGTGTGTGAATGTGTATGTGAGTGTGCCTTGCGATAGACTGGTACCCTGTCCAGGGTGTACCCTGTCCTGTGCTCTATGATCTCTGGGATAGGCTCAAGGTTCCTGTATGATAGGAGATGTAGAAAATGGGGGTGGATGGAAACGAGAGTGAAATTTTATTATCCTGAGTATCCAGTTACACAAATAGGAGAAGTGAGTTTAGATTTGGCTAAATAAATCATACAATCTAGAAACAAACAAGTGGGATATAATCAGTGGTTGATTTTAGACACAATCATTCCTGATATTATTAATAATTCTGCTGTTGGTTTGAGTTGAGCACTGACAATCAAATTAAAAGAAGATGAAGCTAGCATTTAGTGGTTTGGTTTTTTTTTTGTTTGTTTGTTTTGTTTGTTTGTTTTTACAGTGGAGTGATGAGAAGAAATCCTCAGAGACTGCTACAGTGTCCTCCCAGGAATCCATGGCTAATCATAGGCTGAAGTGTTTCAGAGACATTCTGGACATTTTTTCTGTTTCTGAAAGCAGGACCTCGCACTCGTCGCGCAGTACTGGCCATTATCTTCTATGGAAAGTAGCTAAGGTTTGTCCAAAAAGTCGCTAGATATGTCGCTAGATGCTTTAAAAAAAAAAAAAAGTTGCTAAAGGGGTCTGAGAAGTGGACCGAAGCTGTCCCTGTTAAAATGAATGAGTGAACGGCAGGAGGAGGAGGGGCTGCAGCGGGGAGTCATATTTTGAGTGAAAGGATTGTATTCGTGTTCTTTTGAAAATAAACACTTTAAAGTGATTGTTATTTTTTATTTATTGATGTTTTATCATTCAAGCACTTTTTAACCACTTTTTTAACATAAAAAAAAATAGGCTATTTTCAAGGTTTTCCAGTACTTAAATTTCCAAATGCCAAATTCAAGCACCTTGTACAAACCCTGTGGTAATAATTTTTCATGGATACATTTCCCAAACAAACAAACTAAAAAACTTCCAGTACTTCTAATTAATAAACCTATAACATCAGTTAGCTAGTATTTTCAAGTGCTAAACCCAAACCTCACACATTTGATGTTTTTTCTTTCTTTTTGTTCTTTGAACACTTCTTCTTCTTCTTCCGCTTCTTCTTCTTCTTGTTTCAGATATATTTCTGCCACCTGTAAGTCAGAATGACAAAATTCTTGACTGTAATATCACTCAGGTAAAATAAATAAATCAATGAATTAATAAATAACAGTAAACTGATTTTCTGCAAATTTCATGGAGCTATTAATAGACATTTTATTGTATTTATTGTATTTAATACAAGTTATATCACACTGCTGTTGCACTCTGGAATCTGATAGGTCAGAAGGTCTGAAGGTTGCAATTCATATCTCAGGTTTATATTAATGTTCTCGTTGTAATAAGTTATCCTTTCTATGATAGCAAATCATTCACAGAGACTTCTCTGGCAAACATTCCACATAATCAAAGTCTAATAATAAACAGATTTGTGCTGTACTACTTTAATAAAAACTTTTAGTCGTTGATATGGTGAAGCTATCTATAAGGAGGTGTTTATTTAAGATTTATGGAAAGAGACTCGGGCCACAGATTTCTCCAGATTCTGAATTTTTTCATGATATGATGTGCTGTAGATGATGGGATATTCATAGCCTTCACAATTTTACATCGAGGAGCATTATTCTGAAATTGTTCCACAAATTGTAGATGTAGTTTTTCGCAGATTGGTGTACAGAGGCCCATCTTTACTTCTGAAAGACTCCGCCTCTCTAAGATACGCTTTTTATACCCAATCATGTTACTGACCTGTTGCCAGTTAACATAATTAGTAGCACAATGTTCCTCCAGCTGTTTCTTTTTAGTAACACTTACTGTTCCAGCCTTCTGTTGCCCCGTCCAAATTATTTTGAGACGTGTTGCGCCCATAAATTCAAAGTTACCTATTTTTTTCCTTTAAATGCTACATTTCCTCAGTTTACACATTTGATTTGTTTTTTATGGTCTACTGTGAATAACATATGGGTTTATGAGATTGCAAATCATTGCATTCTGTTTTTATTTACATTTTTCACAATGTCCCACCTTTTTTGGAATTGGGGTTGTAGTACTTCCTCCCATTACCCAGGAAAGTGAGATGTTGCTGTTTACAAATGTCAACATGTTTTTGATAATTATTGAGCATCACACCAAAAATTAATTAATGAGGACTGTCACCAAATTTCTGAAGCTAGGCCAAACATCCTAGCACTAGTTGGCAAAAGTTAGTTTAGCATTTTTTGCTATGTGCCAAATTTGGTCATACAAATGGAGCAGAGCTAAGATCAGATAGCTGTTTATGAGGAACTGTATGTCTGATCAAGCTGAAATTTGATATGGTAGATATACCGTATGTGCTAATCTATAATAGATTCTCATGATGACTTAATTACTGAAAAAAAACATGCCTGTCATTGGCCAATCAGATATCAGATAATTGAAAAGTTTCCCATTAGGTTATTGCCACAAAACTTGAATAGAAAGTTCAGGGATGGACCTCCTAGTATCCAATGCAATCTCGCTCAAATTGGCTACCTGGGGCGTGCTGTTCATGTTTATAAGGGTCAGCGTTAAGTTCAAATAGCTGTTTCTCAGGAACCAAAATGCCAATTGAGCAGAATTTGCTGTGCGCTTTCTGCTAATCTGTAACTGAATTACTTCAAAAATGTCTGCCTTTTGCCAGTCGGCTTTCAGCAGGTAGGTTACACAACTAGCATTGAGCCATCATCACAAAATGTGATATGCATAAGTATGTTCACATATGGTCTCTTTATTGTTCTATGAATCTTGACAAGAACTGGCCACTGGGAGTGCTATATGCAGGGAGTGTTTGGACAGATTGCCTCTTATCGCTATATTACTATTATTATTAGCAGTAGAAGTTGTATTATTATTATTATTATTATTATTATTATGATTATTATTATTATTATTATTATTGCAGTAGTAGTACTGATATTTCCTACCGTTTTTTAAGTTTCATTTTCCACCTCTGGTTCTGTAGTCCAACAGATCTGACGCACTGAAGGCTGGACATTGGCAGATATCGTCTATGATGAAAAATTTGTATTATTTATTTATTTATTTATGAATCTACCATACATGTCATGAACACAAACCTTTTGAATAATTTTGTCCCTCACAGTAGGGTTCATAAGATACTCACTGATGTTAAACTTCAATCTCAGAAATGCCCTCTTAGTAACAGGCACTAAAAAAAATTAGCAATGTTGATATTTAGCAGCTGTTGTAAAACTTAATTTGACTTCAAATGTATATGAAATTGTGAACTGGATATAAAAGTGTAACCTGGAACCCCATAGACTTCCACTTCACAGAGCGTGAGAGCCTGGATAACATTGGGAATGATGATGTTCACATGACGACCCCTCATGTTGCAGGTGTAATTTGCAGAGGCACCAGCAGGGATGCTAGAGATAACAACACATCTGCAGGGGGAGAGAGAGAGAGAGAGAGACTTTGACTTTTAAAATATAATTTATTCTACAATTAAAAAACCTTAACATACAGAACAAATTGTTTTAACAACCATTACCAATTGAAAAAGAGATTCTCGCCTCTTATAAGTCACCCCTTTGTTTACACACCATTTCTTCTCAAACATCGGAAGATGACCATTCATTTGGTAAAATTCATACTTTAATCTAATCCTAGACTCAACCAAGGCCTTAAATAATTTAACCATGTTTACTTCTTTCCCTTCTGATCCCATTTTGTCAGCCTTCCAAATGGCTAATTTTGCTTGACCGACCAAAAAATTCGAATAGGTACAGATTTCCTGCCTGTGGCGAGAATATCTACCCCCATAAATAAACCCTGTTTTCAAGAAAATGATCCCCAAACTACGAAACATTGTATACAATAGATTAAAGAGCGGAGATAATTTACAACATTCACAAAAGACATGAAACACAGTATCGAGTTCATCACACAAAGTACACAGTGGAGACGACATATTTACATTTAAACAAAAACACTTTTGTTGGTAATGCACAATGTAAAATCTGCCACTGTAAGTCACCAGACTTTTTTTGGTAGAGGGTTCTTATACAATAACCGCCATGAAGGTTCATTATCTCCCGACTTCAAGAAATGAGTCCTCCATTTTGTATGCCTCCTCCCCCTTAGATGTCTGACAAAGTCGGACTTTACACAGGAAATATATGCATTTTGTTTGCAAGCCTTTAAAGGATAACAACATGTTTACATTGTCTCCATTGTTAATTTGAGCTACCTGTGGAGTTATGTACACTTCTGGAAAAAAAGACCTTTGTGTTACCACCGGACATAAACTTGGTTATATATTATCCCACAAACATGCAGGAAAAGATGTTTTCAAATCCTTTAATATGTTCCCGACTATTCTCCCTGATCTACCAGTAATTTTTCTAGTTAGATTCTGTACTGAAAAACATTCTCTATTCGACAAGTCAAACAGGTTTCCAACTTTAGTTATCCCAGCTAAAACAAAGTTAGAAATTTCGGTGTTGGATATAATGCATTTTTTTTAGAAAACCAAGGACTGTGCAGAAGTGGTTCATCAAAACCAAAATGTTCTTTCCGCTCCGACTTAAAGTAACCCCAAGCTTCAAGAACCGATCCATAAAACCTTATCTTAAACATGTCTTTTACCACATTTCCCGAAATCAGAAACATTTGTTTATCAAAATCCATCTTGTTTTTTCCACGTAGAATGGCAAGGCCAAAGCATGGTAGAGAGTCCGACGAGTAAAGCAGTTTTTGGGCAGTCTGCAACCTCATGGATTTCACCTTAGAAGCTAAATGAATTAATCCCTGACCGCTATCAATTGTAGGGAGACACAGTACCCCAGGGGGGAAGCCAATGATGACCACCCCAAAAGAAGTCTACAAAGGCTTTTTGAAGTTGTGACAAAAGCTCTTTCTGAGGGTCCAACACGGTTAGACGATGCCACGCATTGAGGTGGCTAGATTATTCACCACCAGCACCCTGCCTCTGTAGGAAAGCTGGGCTTGAATCCACTTCCATCTCTGGAGCTTGCCTGTCACTTTTTCTACAAGTCCTTCCCAATTCTTGTTCATGTGCTGTTCAGTCCCAAAGAACAGCCCCAGTATCTTAACCCCCTCTTTATTCCAAGGGCGCTGATGTGGAAGCTGAGGTGGATTTTGGTGTGACCAATGGCCTAACAATAAAGTGTCAGTTTTTCCCCCAATTGATCCGTGCGGAAGAAGCACTCTAAAAGATGTTGAGGCATGAGGTAAGATGTTTAACATTATCTTCAGATCTAATGATAACTGGGATGTCATCTGTATACGCGGTGAGTTTCACCACTGCTGTGTTAGAAAGGTGAGATGTTGGAACTGTAAATCCTTGCAGCTTCTCTCTCAGAATCCTCAACATTGACTCAATGGAAATCGTGTACAAGAGACCAGACAAACTACACCCTTGTGTCACACCTCTACCTACAGAAGAAGGTCTGGTCAAAATTCCATTTATTTTCAGCATACTATAGACATCTTTATAAAGAAGCCTTATCCATGAAATAAACTGATTCCCAAAGCCAAATCTTTCAAGTATTTTGAACAGGTATTCATGGTCAAATTTATCAAAGGTTTTTTCTTGGTTCAAACACACAAGACCAAGATCTAATGTATGCAGTTCCGTTAAGTACACCATGTCCCGCACAAAAAAAGATTGTGAAATATAGATCGCTAGGGTACACAGTAGGACTGATCTTCATGGATGATGGACGCTATAGATTTTTTAAGATGATTTGTCAGAGTTTTAGACAATATTTTATAATCAGTTCCTAAAAGAGAGACCGGTCGCCAGTTCTTCAATAAACCAAGATCTCCTTTCTTGGGTAAAAGAGTCACTACAGCTCTTCTACAACTGATGGGTAGGATATTTGACTCAAAGCTTTCGAGAAACACCTCATACAAATCCTGACCAATGAGGGACCAGAAGGCTTTATAAATTTCAGAAGTCAAGCCATCCAATCCTGGTGATTTTCCCGAAGATTGCTGCTGGACAGCTTCCGTTAACTCCTGAAAGGACAAAGGTTTCTCCAGCTCTGCTTTATCTTCATGTCCAAGATGCGGCAGTCCATCTGAAAGCAGATTAATTGCTCCAAGGTCACAGGGTTGTGCAGTATATAATTCTTCATAAAAAGATAGAGTTTGCGAAAAAAAAAAAATTCTTTTCTGTTATTTCTTTCCCATTTAACAATTTAAGATGATTTATATTCTTTTTTCTCTGATGTTCTTTTCCAATGAAAAAAAGAAAGTTGTTGAAGAATCCATGCTGTTTAACTGAAGATATCTTCCCAGTATGGATGTACTACGACTTATCTCTTCATACAAATTTTTCAAAATCATGTTGTACTCGTCAAGCATTTTTGCAGTTTCCATCTCTTCACCATCACTAATGGAGCTGCTTAGCTTCAGAATCTGCTGTTCCAAAAACTTAACCTTTTCCTAGTTCAGTCAGGTGACTCCTTGTGTATTGTTGGCACAAGAGCCGGATCTGTACTTTTCCAAAATCCCACCACTGGCTTAAAGTATTATAGTGTGATTTTCTCTCTCTTCACTCTCTCCAAAACTGAGCGACTAATTGTACGAAAACTTTATCTTGCAATAATCTATTATTAAAAGCCAAATCTTATAATATGTGTTACTCTGCGTTATAGTCATAGTTACTGCAATATAGTGGTGATCCGAAAATGGTGTTGGCGAATTATCACTATTGGAAAATCTTCCTCTGTCGTTCATCTGAACATAAAATCTATCGAGTCGTGCACCGGAAACTGTATTAGAATTCATTTTCACCCATGTATATTGTTTACTGCCAGGGAAAGCTTCTCTCCATACATCTACAAGACTATGAAACTGAACAACGGTCTTGAGAGTCTCAGACGAATTTGGATGAGGTTCAACATGATTCCGATCCATAGTGTAATCGAATGTACAATTAAAATCACCAGCTAAAATTATTATTCTATTCTGCGAAACTTTTGAAATAACGTCTTTTACTTTTTTAAAAAAAGAAGCTCTTTCTGCCCCATCATTCGGAGCATAAATATTAATAAGAGATTGCGGTAACTCAAAGCGTAAATTCTATCATTTGCATTCTGCCAGGTATAATTTCTTCAGCTCTACTGTCTTGAATTTGTAAATCCGATGAAATAAGAACTTCTACTCCGGCACTCACGTTTGAATCATGGCTCACTGAGCCATTGCACCTGATTGTCCATATATGTGTGTGTGTTTCTTGCAGAAAAACTACACTTGCTTTTTTCCAACTAAAAAAAATCGAACAAAGCGAATAATTTTTCAGCACCATGACATCCATTAATGTTCAAAGATCATAAGTTTAAGGATGCCATGATGCTGACTATTGAATAAATGACGAATGACATCGCAACACAGGTCTTATTATCTCCTCTCTTCATTACAACATATTCAAACCTTCTTCGCCTTACGGTTAATCATGACTTTTACCTTTGTTATTATTTTCCTGAAGTGATAAAGGTTCTGAATGCTAAGCTCTTCGTCAGTTGCTTTATTCATCGCCATTTTACACGACACCAAAAAGCGCTTTAAATCAGGGAAAAAAGTCTCAATTTGTGGTTTCCGAGCTCCTTTAGTCTCATCTAGAAAGTCATTAATTTGCTTTAATGTGTACAGTCTAGCGCTGAGAGACTCTGTTCCTTCAGCATCATCCATATCAGAAAAACTCTCTATGCTCTCTAGATCAACATCTGAGTCATTTTCAGAGTGAGCATACTCTGAACTCATGGTGGACATCTGAGTACAGATATCTACAGCTGCTTCACTTTCACCATCTCCTTTATTGCTTTCTATTTCTGTCTGTTCTTTTTCTGATGGTTTATCATGTTCATTTACTGTCTGAGTCAATGTTTCTCCACCACTTGCCTGACTTACCCGCTCCTCGTTGTAATCATGATTTTCTACATCTCCTGCATCGGGATTCCCTTTAGGTGCTGTTTTAACATCTGGAACGAGATGGTTCTGTCTATGCTCCTTCACTTTGGAACTCTCTTCCTCCTGAACTCAGGGAAGCCCAGACTTTTGGCATTTTTAAAGCTCAAGACACACTTTTTTAAACTTGCATTCGACTGCTGATGTCTTTTTCGATTGTTTAATAATTATTTTTATTAGTATTAATGTTGTTATTTTTATTCTTATTAACCTTTATTTGTTTTATTTTTCTGTGGACTGTGATTTTATGTACAGTGCTTTGAGAAGCTGCTTTAAAGGCGCTTTATAAAATGAAGTTTATTATTATTATTATTATTATTATGGTTATTTTGTCTGGCATGTCGCTCGGTTGTTTGAAGATTAGACGGTCTGACATGTCCTAGTTCTCCGCACAAAAAACACAGCATATGATCCGAACTAATAAAGATTGTGTAATGTTTGCCTTCATTAGTCAGTTTTACAGCCAGATTGAGCGGATCCTGTTGTTGATTCAGAATCATGTTCGTAAATCGCCGAAACGACACAACGTGCTTGATATCCGGATTTTTCAGACCGAGTGGAATCAGGTCGTGTCATTAATCGCGAGTCCGCATTTAACCAGGTCATCTACCATCTGAACCTCAGCGAGAAAAACAACAACAGCTTTATTCATCCTACAAGCTGACTGGATATTTGACCACCGACCTGTTCACTGACTGCAACCAGCACATCTTCCACAGATACGGAGTCATCAGATGTACATTTAAATCCATGTCTCAGAGTCAAGCGTGAGAAATCTCCCCTTCACCCCATTTGTCAAAGTTTTCCGACCGAAGTCGGCGCTCAAAAAAGATTTATGTCTAAGATTAATCTTTTTTTCCACGAATCTTAAAAAAGAACGAAGAAATTGATTAAAAGTAACAAACTCTCAAAAGTGTCCCGCAAACTCTCGACTCCTCCCACTACCCACAATCCTGAGCGAGACTTTTGACTTTTAAACTCACTTTATTTACCAATTGTTTAGGGAAAACAGAAAGTATCACTTATTCAAAAGGAAAAAAGGAAAGAGAATCTATGCATTTAAACATGGAGGTGAAGAATGGTTAAATTAGTAAAGACAATCACCAGTGAAAAACAATTTCACCATCATCCGTTATAGAAAACAAACCCATGTTTGCGCACCATGTCTTTTCGAACATTTCCACATTGTCATTCATTATATGGAATTCATGTTCAAGTTCAATCCATGACTCTATTAGAGCTTTGAATAAGTTCACGGTGTTGATTTCGAAGTTCCTTCCGCTTTTAGTCTATAGGATTTCCAGATGGCTACTTTTGCCTGTCCAACTAGAAAGTTGATCGATGTACATCGTTCTCTGCATGAACGGGAATATTTACAACCTAAAATAAACATTGCTTTAGAAAAGGGTGACCCGAGATCGTTAATTATTCTGTCCAGTGTATTCAAAAGAGGGTCCAGTCTGTGGCAGTCGCAGAAGCAGTGGAACACAGTGTCTGGTAGTCCACAGAACCTGCAGAGGGGAGAGTCCGTGAGGTTACACTTAAACAGGAAGATATTGGTCGGCATCACAGAGTGAAGAACTCGCCACTGTAGGTCTCCAGATCGCTTTGGTAGGGGACTCTTATAGAGCAGCCTCCACATAGGGGACTGAGACGGAGGAGTGGATATGTGTATTCTCCACTTTCTGTCTGTCCGTCCTTTGAGCTCTCTTGAAAGTTCGTTTTTTATGCAGAAGTTGTACAATTGGTCTTTTGCTATCATTGAAAAGCGGACGTTTCTAAGTCTTGTGTACGAGAGAAGTTGGCCTGTGCCATCGTCGTCTGGAGCTTCGCTGGGAGTTATGTACAACTCTGGAAAAAGACGTTTGATCAGGATCTCCAGTCATATAGTTGTTTATGAACGTCAGTAGGGGTGTGGGGAACAAAGCCTTCAAAGTCCTTACCACATTCCCCACAATCCTCTCTGACCTGCCTCCAATCTCTTTGGAAAGTTGGTGTACTTGTATCCACTCTCGCTTATCCTGGTCAATAAGATCTCCCACCTTGGCTACTCCTGCTGAGATGAAAGCAGTAATCTCGCTTCTAGACTCAGTTTGTTCAGGGAACCAGGTGTTGTAAAAGAGTGGTTCGTTCAGACCATAATGATCTTTCCGTTGCGTTCTAAGCTGAGACCAGGTTTTAAAAACTGTTCCATAATAGTGACTGACAGGCACGGCCTTTGTGACACTATTAGACATTAAGAACATCTGTCTGTCGAGTCCCATTCTTCCCGCAAACCTCAGTACTGCAAGCCCAAAACTAACCCATGGCACAGTACTTGGACAGTACAACAGCTTCTGAGCAGTTTGTAGTCTCAGGGCCTTCACCTTGGACTGAAGATGGATCAGACTCTGCTCGCCCTCACACACCGGTAAACTCAGTGCGCCGGATGGTATCCAATGGTGACCGCTCCAGACAAAGTCCACAAAGCACTTCTGACGTTGGTGTAGGAGTTCTTGAGGTGGATCTAATACTGTCAGACGGTGCCATAGCATCGAGGCAGCCAAGTTGTTTATCACTAGGACTCTGCCCCTGTAAGATAGCTGTGATTGAATCCATCTCCATCTATTTATCTTTTCAGTAACCTTACTGGTCAATCCATCCCAGTTCTTCTGCATATATCGATCTGTGCCAAAGAAGATCCCAAGTATTCTCACTCCCTCCTTGCTCCATGAACAGTCCTGTGGGAGGTGAGGTATATTCTCCTCCTGCCATTGGCCTAGGAGCAAGGCATCAGTTTTGTTCCAGTTTACGCGTGCAGATGATGCTCTCTGAAAGACATCGAGGCTAGAAACCATATGACCGATGTCATCCTCAGATCTGATTACCACCGTCACATCATCAGCGTATGCTGCGAGTTTGATTCTGGTCACATCAGATAAGTCAGGGCTTAACACTGAAAACCCTTGCAGGTTTTCTCGCAGGCATCTTAGCAGGGGCTCAATGGAGAGAGTGTACAGCAGACCGGACAGGCTACAGCCTTGTCGAACACCTCTATGCACGGAAAACGTTCTTGTTAGTGTTCCATTTATTTTCAGCATGCTGTACACAGTGTACAGCAGCTCAGTGTACAGCAGCCTAATCCATGAGATGAAGTCTCATGGACGTCCACCAATGCCAAAAGCTGTTAGGGTCTTAAAGAGATAGCCATGATCCACTCCTTCTCTTGTTCTAGTGACACTAGACCCATCTCTGCCTTATATAGCTCTGTGAGCTGTAACAGGTCTTGCACCAGAAAAAGGTTGTTAGAGATTGAGCGTCCTGGGATGCAGTATGACTGGTCTTCATGTACTATTGTGGCCAAAAATCTTTTAAGGCGGTTTGTTAGTGCCTTCGAAAAGATTTTATAGTCTGTCCCAAGGAGAGACACCGGACGCCAGTTCTTTAAGCTACCAAGGTCTCCTTTTTTGGGTAGCAGAGTAATTACAGCTCTCCTACAGCTGAGGGGTAAAACTTTTCATTCCATACATCTGAGTATGACAAAGTGCAGGTCTGGGCCAATCAAAGGCCAGAATGTTTTATAAAATTCAGAGGTCAATCCATCCAGCCCCGGTGACTTTCCGTTTGACAGCTGGTGAGCAGCTGTACTGAGCTCTTCAAGCGAGAGTGATTCCTCGAGTTCATTCCTCTCACACTCACTCAGCTATGGTAGTCCACTCAGGAGTTCTTCAATTGCTTCGGGATCACATGGCTGGCTGTTGTACAGTTTCTCGTAAAAAGATAACGCTTGTAAAGTGATGTCATCTTTGTCGGTGGTTTCTTGCCCATTGGGCAGTTTCAAGTGGCTGATGGACTTCTTTTCTCTGTTTTTTTCTCCAGCGCGAAGAAGAAAGATGTAGATGAGTCCATTTTATTATATTGTATAAACTTAGTGCGCACCATGGCACCTTGATCTCTCTCTTCATACAAGTTTTTCAGAAGAATTTTGTTCTTCTCCAGCGTTACTTTTGTTCTTGTTTCTTCTTCTTCGCTTATTGAGCTGCTGAGTTTCAGTATTTCCTTTTCAAGAAAGTTGATCCTTTCCTTGATTTCTCTGGTGCTATTTTCCGTGTATTGTTGGCAGAAGATCTGAACCTGAACTTTGCCAATGTCTCACCACTGGTT